>NW_028263375.1:21370559-21670559 GCF_051168715.1 Poecilia mexicana
TTCACATGCATAATAAACTGTTTTATTCCAGTTTATTCTTAGCAAGATCTAGATTTAAATTCAGTTCAGCGAGGTTAAAATAAATTAATTCATGTTCACAGCTGCAACACGGAGTAGTGCTCAATCACTCACCACATTTTGTTAAAAAAATATAGATTATGTAGGTCATGACATCATTCAGCAGTGTGGATACTGATTATGTCATCACACAATATTTGCGACCTGGCCTTAGCCATCTTATGCCGACCTTGTTAGTCTCTTATTTATCCCCAAAATAAGTGAGAAAATGTGTATTTGCATGCCACACATAAAGTTAAAGTCATACCAGAGAAGCGAGACAGACCTTTTAACTACTCAAAGGGGCAACCCCAATATAGCCTTAAGAATTTATCATTTTTATTACCACCTCTTAACTATGTGACCTTTGGATTTTCTCTCTTTGTAGGAAGAGCAATTTAATAAAGACAATTTCCTTCATTCATCTTTCCCTAACCACTATGTTGAATTATGGATTTAAGAGTGAGATATGAGCTCATGCAGCCTGAATAAACTGGTAACTCCAGAAGGCAGCTCCTCCTGCTAATGCTTTCTTTTATTATCAGCCTTGCATATCCGCTGCTCCTCTTTTCCACCAGCATGTACAAGCCAGAAGAAGTTACTCATTTGTTTCCTAATGGTTAGATGAAGAAATTAGGTTATTGTTTAGCAGATGTGAGTAGGGGATAATGTCTCAAAGGGGACAAAAGTTGTACTGAAATGAAGAAAAAGATGTGTGTTTCATCTGGCTGGCCAAGCAGTGCAATCATATCAGGTGGAATGAGGTCCATCTCTTATAAAGGTTTGGGTTTTTTTTTTTTCCCCACACCACTCTCTATATCTTGTTTACTGGCACTTAAATTGTTTTTCCTCCTAGGGCTAATGCAGCCAAATGGAGAAAAATGATCATCTTGCTGCCTATTGAATGAATAAATCAAGGCAAAGCCTTGGGTCTTTCACTTCAATACCCTTTATGTTTTATTTGGCTCTCTATGTGAAGTCAAAGTGAATAATTAACATTACTGAAGGTGCTGTTGGTATACGTCAAAGAATAAAATAAAGTTCATGTATTGTTATTCACTTATTTTAAAAGATGAATCTAGAAAAGATGATACCTTAAGCAGCTACTGATTTCATTTCCCCAGAATCAGAGCAACTATTCTTAGTTGGCAGGAAGGCCAGAAATATGTTTTTCTTTTATTAAAAAGTAGCTTTCTCCTGTATCATGCAATGTTGCCCCAAGACGGTTAACTAAAATGTAGTACAAATGAGTTCCATCTTTTATTGCTGGGCACGTCCTCAAGTATCGATCCAAAAGTGGAGTAGAAAATCTTACTTAGGACTGTGAATAAACAGGCACTATGGAAAGCAGTTCTATTGTGGTTTAGTACAAGAAAACATAGGCCACTGTAGTTTATTTTAAAATAAAAACTTAAGTCAGCAAAAAAACTGATTTGCTTTTACAGTATAACAGTAGATGCTACACAGCGAAATAGCAGGAGTTCAATTTATCTGCACATATCACATCTATCTCATCGTGGAATGCAGATTCTTTGAAGAAAACTTTTAGCTCATGTAAATGTTATGTCAAGAGCCAGAAAACCGTAAAATCCCAGAGGAGCATAATTGGCGATTGTTCTAAGCAGAAAATGAACTACCTTCCTATTAACAAAGGCCAAGTGTGTATCCACCTGATGAAAAGATGCAAAGGTGTAGCGTAAGTACTTGTGCTTTGCAAATGATTCTGCAATACAGGTGGGTGAGATTGAAGTAAGTAAACATGCACTTTCTTACGGAAGCTCTCCTAATCAAAAGAAAAAAGAGTTTCTCTTTGAACAGTACAGAAAGCTTTCGAGTCCATGGATAGTGGGGTGCAACTGCACACATAGGCAAACTGAAGATATCTAATACCACCCTGTTGATTTGGTATGCAGAAGTACTGACTGAATACAGTGCTGTTTTATACGTGAACACATACAGAATATTTATGTGCAGAACTAAGGCGATGGTGTGAAATAACTTTAAGGTGTTACATCAAGTCCTGCTCATCACTGCACTCCACCATTTGGAAACATGAAGGTTTCTCTTACAGCTACAGTGGAGGGGGAAAAAAATCCATTAATCTTCTGAAGGGGCATAGATTAACTTTTGCCATTGTTTTATTTGGCACTCCTGCATTTTAACAAATTTAACATTATACTTCTTTCTTTGGATTTGAGTTTTGTGTGGTTTTGTGTTAAATTAAATTTTTTTCAATACATTCTGTTTTTTGTTTTTTTTGTTCAGAGTTTTCCGTGTGCTTTTGTGTTTATTCTGATTATTAGTTGGTTAATATTCCAAAGTGTGGTCTCAAATGCAGCTGAGCTCCAGTTCTCCAAACCAGAAAACAACTTCTCAGTCTGCAAACAAGAGAGATTTGTTTTTCAGTGGAAATGAAAAGCAATAAAAAGAACTTACAATGTTAAAATTAATGTGCGTATAATCGGTTTGAGAAGGCAAGAATGTGTGTTGTAAATCTTTTGTCAAAGCAAAGGCAAAAGAATAAAACACAGAACTCCATTGTCTCTTCACACAGCTGTACTGCAGCTGTTATATTGGTTGCTAAACAAAGGCAAAGCGGTTGAGAGTGTTAACAACATTCAACATGTCTGATTGCACAGCTCTGTCACTACTGGTTTAATCTTGCAAAAGTAACGTCGTTGTGGTGGCCGGTTTGGGCCATTAGCTGGCGTTGCTCTCACAGTGTGTGATTTTGGACTCTAAATTGAAAAGTGTCCTGTCGAGCAGCAGGGCTCCCATAATAACCAGATTAATCATTTGAACTGTCCATAGTTCAGCAAAGTAATGAGTTTCCATAACAACCGAGTCAGGATTGACTCAGTGCATGGAAAGAAACGCATTTAATCAAATGAGAGATGAAAAGCAAGTTTTTGACCAACAATTAAACTGTGCTGTGCAAGGTCACCTTCATGAACTGAATGAATCAATTAGCATGACAATTATCCCATTTTATTTTATTCATCATCTTTTTTACATATGTTGCTCTCCTTCTGTAATTTCCTCACATGTACAGCACTCGAAAAATTAATATTATTATTTTTCTTAAAGCTGCTTTAAGTAATATATTTTCTTGTTACAAAACAGAATGTGTCCAAAATTGTGACAGAAGACAAAACCTCTTATAACCTACCATATGTTCTGTTATCTCACTAATACTTGCATGACTGGCGAGAACAATTAAACATTTAAGAACAAGAGACTCCCCCTCACCTTCCTGAAGAATAACAAAATCAGATGTGCAGACACAATTTGGCATAGTTTTTTTTAATTTTTTTTATTTGATAGTTATGCTTAAGGCTACTATTAAGCTTTCAGCTTTTACCCAACCATTCATTTTTAGTATATGGCTTGAGCTACAGCAATAATAGGTCCAGTAACGAGCTTTCCAGCTTGTTTATTAAACCAGACTGTTTTTCTTGTGATAATGAGAAACATTCTTGTTATAATGTGTAAGTTTAGGTTCTTTTATAACCTTATCTTCCTCAAAACGTCTTCACAGCTTTAACTCTGAGCTGTCTGGTCTAATCCTTGGTCTGCACTATGTAGCAAAAGTTTTGGGCTGCAGGGTGACAAAATGTTTTGATACTTTTGCAAGGTACTGCTACCTAAGGAGAAATGATAGAAGCAGAATGTATTTAACAAAGACTGGAAACTAGACAGAAACAGTAAGGGATCCAAACTTTTAAACATTGTCTTTGCAATCCTGCAGACCTCTGCATAGGTTCAGGAAAAAAAAAGAAAAAAAAAAGAAAGAAAAAAAATCAAGCAAAACAAAACAAATGCTTTTGGCATAAGGAATATATAGTTTGGATATTGTACAATGACTTATATTACACCCTGCATGCAACAGATAAGGCAGATGTTACTTTCAAAACTACTTTTATATGAAATTTACATGGTTGTTTCTGGTCGACGACACCATAAGTGGTTGAGGACTTTATAACACTGGAATAATCGAATACAGAATTCAAAAGTTTTGTAAAACTACTTTAAGTTACAGGTAACACTTTATTTGAAGGGGGTTGAATAAGACTGACATAACACCTGTCATGAACATGAATAAGCCTTCATGAATATTTATGACTGTTGTCATAAAGCGTCATTCGGTAAATTATGACACTTTTAATACAAAGTTGACATTTTTCAAAATGTCTTTGTTATGACAACTTGATATTAACCAGGAAATCATTACTGTTTAAACTTTACCTTTAATAACATAAAGTTACCTGATTTTTAAAGTGCAATCAGTAATTATTTTATAACAAATTTATATCAGTAATGATTTCTTGGTTAATGTCAAGTTGTCATAACAAAGACATTTTGAATAATGTCAACTTTGTATTAAAAGTGTCATAATTTACCGAATGACGCTTTATGACAACAGTCATAAATATTCATGAAGGCTTATTCATGTTCATGACAGGTGTTATGTCATGTTTATGACAGTGTCATGACAGTCTTATTCACCCCCCTTCAAATAAAGTGTTGCCAAGTTACATATTGCGTAACCATTCCAATGTGAAAAAAATTGTAAAAAGTTCATTAAACCTCCCAAATTAATATATGTTCATAATGAGTTGATTAGTGTCATTGATCTATCCAACATTGTGTCGATTAAGATGATGTTTTATGAGAACTGCAGCAAGACTCTTATTTTTTCTCGGAGATAAATCTTGGAAATAAATCTGCTCTACCAGAGAGAAGAAATCATCCTGGAAGGGAGGCAAAACTCTCAACACAAAACTTAATTTAGTTAAAAAACAATACTGATTCAAACTCTCCTTTACTCGTTTCCAGCAGCTGCAGGCGTGTGCCTTTAGCAAGATAACCCTGCTGTGCAAGCTTTGTCCAACTAAGGCAAACATCCGCAGTCAGACACAAGCTGGTGAACATGATGCTGATAAACGTGGCTCGTAGAAAGAAAGCTGTGTTTGCAGAAACAGTAAGCCTTGGAGTTGCTTTTTTCACAATACATATGTATGACAAATGAACAAAGACTTACACATTTTCAAAACATCTTAACTGCACTTTCAAATCTTCCGAGTTTCATACTGTCAATAACATTCTCTGTAATAAACTACTTTTATAATTTTTTTAAAGACAGTACATTTTTACGATGTTCAACATTTCAATTCCTAATTCCTTTGTTTTTGATGTTAAGTATATGTGACTCACACACATTGTGCATGCTTTTATATTGAGACTAATTTATTTACACTTTATTAGAAGCATTTCTATTATGTAGGAAAAATCAATTCTGGCATTCTAGCAAAAGTCATTCTAGAATTAATATCCTTTTTTTTTGTGTGGATATGTTTCAAAATAAGATCACAACCGATATCTAATTGGTTGAACCTGAGGTGAATGGGGTTGTGGCGTGCGCCACAAGAGGGCAGTGTAGAGTGAAAGCAGTAGGTCCGCCAGGTGGAGGGAACCTTGTTGTGATCAGTGTTGCAGCTTCCGCTCAGCCTATGAAGCCAGGCTGCATCAAGCCAGAACACGCTGTTTCCCGTCTCATCATTTCTCCTGTTTATTCAGGTAATATTTTATAAAATGCATACAAAATCACATATAGAAGGACTGTATATGATTTTGGTGCTTCACAGCCAACTTATGTGTGTTATTAAAAAGTTAAAAAAGTGGTTCTGGTAACACTATTAGCTTAATTTTGCTTAATTTTAATGTTGTTTGTTATTGCTTTGGGAAAATCTAAAAATGATTGATTGGCAGACCAAGCAGAAACAATTGGGAATATTATTTCAGTTGATACTCAAGTAACTAAATAACTAAAATAAACTAGATAAGTTATTTTAGTTAACTTATCTAGACTGTTTTAGTAGTTTTTCATACTACCAGAAAACAGTGAAAGCACTGTTTTCTGGTAGTATGTTTATTAAAGCTAAATAAAATAGAAACATTAGATTATCAACAAGATATTTATAGAGAGTAGAAAATTATTATAGCTACTTAAATTATTTATGTATATCATGTAAATAGAAATGTATATTGGAATGTATTTTTGAATACAAATTTGAAAGCGAGGCTGCATCAAACCAGAACACTCTGCTTCCCGTCTCATCATTTCTCCTGTTTAATCAGGGACATTATTCTGTCCTCTCTAGACTGGACCTTTGCAGGATCTTTCTTGACACACAGTGCTTATATAATTCTTTAAACTCAGCAGATATTCAAATAACTATCCACAGTTATGTCAGTTTATTTAAGGCATCTTTTTTTTTTTTTTTTTTTACTATTTTTCAAGTAAAGGGTAAAAACAGAATGACATCATGTATGTCAAAACTGTGATTCCATATATGTTTCAACATAGTGTATATCAGAAAACTACACAAAATAACCAGAATTAATGATGAGGTGCTACAGGCTACAGTACTTAAGTCTAAAAGTAATTTTAATTTGTATACAAGTAAAATTACTTTAAAATTAAATACATTTAAAATATGTATTTTAAATTACATATTTCAAAATGTAATTTTAAAAAAATAAATTTTTTAAATTAGGTCAATTAGAGTTAAGATTAAAGAGTTAAATTTGGATAAGAAAAATATGTCTGGATTATCAGATCTCGTCTCTCAAAAGCTCTACACAACAACCCAATGGCTGGCCTGGACGTGCCACATGTTTCAAAATAAGATCACATGAACATAGTTTAAATCCCCCCGGCTTACAAGGGATATCAAGGCACCTGTTGTGCCGACACATGGGAAAGAAATTCTGTCAGGCATTACTACCTTGGCATGAGACCAGCCAAAATAGAATCAAACGTTAAACCATGTTGCTCAATTTCATTAGCAGACTGTTACAATTCTCATCCATATTGCTGGATATGGGTTCATCAAGTCATCATGCTGATGTGGTGAACCCAGTTGATTCGTAATATGACACTAGTTGGACCAAACAGGGCTCAGTAGGATGAACACTTTGCTTTGACTGGTTATTAAGATTGGAGGACTAGTTTGTGGGAATCAGAGTTCAGTCTCCACCCCCTGTTGAATATAAGAGCATGAACAAAAAAGAGCCTGAAATACAAACAGTTAAAATACGTCCATGAAATATGTAAAGTAGCTTTACAAAAATAAATCACCGATATGAAATAAATACATGAATGAATCATAAAATAGATAAATTATACATGATTTGTGATTAACAAAATAAGCCCCCCATTACAGATATTTATTCATATTTATGTTGTTTGTGTGTCATAGGGATATTTATTTATTTACATTATGTTTTGTCTAGTAACATATGTCGTGTTTTAAATATCTAAATTTGACCAAAAAAGTAAAAAATTAAAAAATCTGTAAGGGGAAAACATGTTTTTTTTCACAGCTCTGTATATGTGAAAACATGAATAAACTTTGTTTGAATGTTGTTTTTGTTGGATCCCTGAGGCTGCTCGCAGGTGCTGCATGCTGATAAATGTGGTACGACATGCTCTTCTCCGAACTGGAAATGTTTTGCTGTCTTCTTCTTCTTTGCTGTGTCAAGTCAAAGTATGCGGATAGCTGCTGTTTGTCAGGTTGTGTACATCTCAAGGCAGGAAGATTTGAGCTGCCAGTGACAGGCAAATGTGCGTGTCATGAACGAGGAAGTGAAAATACTTGTTCCTTAATATGTTCAGTTTACTGCATTTTCCAAAGTCAAACATGGAATTATGACATCTCAGTTTACGCTCTATTGATGTCTGCAGTGTGCAGACATCACACACTGCAGACATCAATAGATGTCTGCAGTGTGTGACACTGCAGACAGTGCAGTGTCACTGCACTGTCTGCAGTGCAGTGACACTGCACTGCAGACAGTGCAGTGCAGTGTCACTGCACTGTCTTGCAAGATTGCAATCTTTTAGATTGCAATCTTTTAGATTGCAATCTTTTAGATTAGCAATCTAAAAGATTGCTAATCTTTTAGATTGCTAAAAGATTAGCAATCTTTTTCTCACAGTAAAATGGTTTCGTGTTCAAGTCCCATCCATGGCTTTGTGGCGTTTACACATTCTCTGTCTCTATGTGCATACTAGAATTTTCCAGGTACTCCAGCTTACGATCCCCATAAAAAAATAAAAATAAATCTTTAAGTCAAATGCTAACTCGTTGCCCTTATGTCTGCGTATCTAAGGCCATTTGCCCCATATGTGGCCTAGCCTACTGGAGATAGGTGCCATTGTGACCTAGGATAAGGCAGACATCTAATATTAATTGGATATGTCGTACTGACAGGTTTTATTTTTGTATTTCTTGATTATTTTTATTTTTTTTTGTCCCAAAGCAGAAAGATAAATAACTTTACGTACGTTTGATTTTGTAAGCATCTCATGGCAGCACAAAGATACAACAAAGCTTGGCATTCCATAAAAACGCCTCATTCAGTGCTGTGAAAAAAGTATCGCAGATAGCATTTTTCATATTACAATTAAAGGTTTCAGAATATATAAAAAAAATAATTGTAATACACCAAAGATAGGGCTCTTGGCAGTAATATACATATACATCTGCCATGAAACAGAGATTTACAACTTTACCATAAAAGTTAGAATACCTTATATTTTTTGAGCGTTTGGATGCCATTCACCAAAACCCCTGCACACCAGTTTCCACTCTAAAGCTCCATGCAGTTGACATTGCATGGATCTTTTTGTAGACACCTTTTTGCAGATGTTTGGATTTTAATATATAACATTTCTTTTGTAGCACTCTCAATTTATCTCTTCCAAAATCCCTTCTTGTCTTCATTTGGGATTCACATCATACACCATCTACTGAAAAAACATTTGTGGGTGTTTTGCTGATGCCTTGCGTAAATTTCAATGTAACAGAGCTTTTGCAAAAGGCCTATGAGATCTTTTTTTTTTTTTTTTTTTTTTTTTTTTTTCCAGTCACGACTTCATTCATTCCTGGCTGTGTGAGCTTTTCCCAGTATAATTTCATGCCATTACACATAAATAGTGTACCACTTTGGACCCATTTTGGTGTATCATTCCTTTAGAGCTTTTAGGCTTCTGCAGATCTTTCCAAATCCTTCTACTCTGTTAAAATGTCATTCCACATGGTCCGGATGAAAGTGGCAGACTGCCATTTCTTTGCAGTAAAATGACAAAGTGAGAAGAGAAAGTCCTGTCCCTGGACCTGGATCAATATCACATTTTGTCAGTTTTATGAACTGCATGAGACTGTTATGTTTTCAGCAGCATAGGTGCTACTGGAAAACCAGATGAGTGACACAGGAACACAGCAAAATAATGATGGAAACTTATTCATTGTTACTTTTTTGTTGCTTTTCTACAAATGATTTGAATTCCTAATTAAGGTGATTATATTCTGCGTCCTATGCCGATCATAATTTAATATTTATAGACCGACTGTGTAGCATAAAGAATATATTTTCTCAAAGAGTCCTAGACTAAAAGTAGCTCCTTGTCTCATTCTAGGAACATTCATGGAATTTCTGGAATTCTAGGATTACTAGATTGCAGTAGACAAGTTACCTCTGTATTTTAAATGTTTCATTTAAATGCATAAATAAGGCTACATGAGCTGGGTAGCATTACAATTCATGCACTACTAAAAATACCTTTGATAAAGTTCTGCTCAGTAAAAGTGTGGCATGTATTTTTGAATTCTGTGCAAGTAAAAATGATAAAATTATGTATTTTGATTGTAGTTCATTTTAAAGCTACATTGAGGTTTGTACACATTTATACTGTGGGATATTGGAGGACTTTACTACTTAATTTAAAAGTACTTGGAGTTTATTTAGTAATAGAACTTATTCCATTAGTTTGTCAAGCATCTTTTGTGAATTTTGTGAATGCATGCTGTTGTTTTGAACTCAACGAGTACATTGCATTATAAAGATTTTCTAACTCTTTATCTAGGTACACTTGATTTCAGCTGTAGAATAGTCACTGTGATCTACCTGGCAAACATGTCAGGGTAGCCTGCTTTGCTACAACATAAGGTTATATGGTGCAGAGAATATTTTATTATAAAACTACAGAGTGAGATAATTAAGAGTATCTCATTACACACGGGGCTCTGTTTTATTTAAGAATTTTGTGAAATAAACTTAAAACTGTCTTGAGGTCATTTTTTCCTCCAGGTGGAAATTATTAAACATTTGCATCAGACAACATGTTGGTACTGATCTGAAATATGTACGTGAGAATTTGAAATAGATTGTGATCAAACCGTGTTATAGCCGTGTCTGTGATAAATCTCACTCTGCCAAGGCAGCATGTGGTACCATGTGCTGCACAAGGTCCCTTTTTCCTCCACTTGAGCACTTGACCCCCAAATTGTCTGTGTACACCACTGCTTACATTGTTAAATATATTTACTTCGAACTAGTGCCATGATCACATTTCTACATTTTAAATTGAAAGCCTTTCTATAAAATGAGAAAGTAAATTATTATTCTTGAAGCAGGACGTCCATTAAGCCGTTTCTGTCCAACCATCTGACAGATGTTAGTGGGTCTGAAATTGTTTCTATCAACCCACCCCACACAGTGAAAAGCATCAAACTGACTTTCCCAGCAGTTCCCACAAAGGTTGCATCAATACCACAACAAATGAACATCAAAAAAGGAGCAACTTCTGTGATCCATACAGCGAATTTGTCCGGTCATTTGCATGTGTGGCCTTTCATTTGTCAGTGCCATGGCATTTTAATCAGTGTGTTTGTCCCAGGCTGCCAATGTTGATTCAGGGCGTGTTTGATCAGTCTGCCTCTTGTAGCATCCAATATGTCAGCGAGTGATAACACTCTCCCACTGTGTGAGTCCTCTGAAGGGCAGCTCTCCCTGCATGAGAAAGACAATCAATTTCTGTCCCAGTCACAGATATTATTAAGATAGGAGATGAGTGATTCAGAGCTGGTGTTGTGTCGTGTTGACATGCTGATCCACTGGTTAAACTCCTGCATCTCACAGTGTGAACATTTCCTCTGTGGAAAACCTTGTCTGTGTCTGAATGTGGTTCTCACAGTATCTTCTCGCACCTGAAAACACAAAGTCAGGTTGATGCAGTCTGTTGAACAGCTTTTTGAAAATATAGTGAGTTATTTGAAAAACCTCGTCTCCAATGTTCTGTGAAGTTGGATTTAAAAATCATATTGACTTTTTAGTGGAATAGATTTGATTAATCTGCACGAGTTTGAACTGAAGTCCAGGTATTTGGATATGAACTGTACCATTGCTTTGCTTCTGCTGTGAATTGATCATATGTTAATTGACTTAAACATAACTAAGACAAATATGGTTGTTTAATATTTGTAACAGCAAAACAAAATGTATCCAAGGCTGTTCTTTGAACAAAAAAGTTGGTAATTATGTGATTAATCAAATAATTTATAGTGGTCACACAATCTATTTCTAATAGCATATAATCTTATTTCATCTTATATAGAAATTTATTGGTACATGTAAAGTGTCTGGCATCAAACCCCATTTTTTTTCTACTTAGAAAGAAATCCTGTAAAATTGAGGTTTGTGTTGCTCCCCTCGTCCCCCAGAAGTTCAACAGCCCATTTACATGAACTTTTGCAAAGTAGTGCTGACACATTATTTTTAGAGGGAGACAAAGTTGTCTCATGACAAATGTTCTAAACAGGTTCTTAATCCTCTTCTAATGTTAGTGGTTTCTTTACTGGAACTGACTTAGCACACACTGCTAAGTTAAACACCAGCATACTGCCAAACTCCTTACTTCCATAAAGGCGCTTAAACTTACTGATGATCAATAATCAAGAGCTTGAAGCCTGACACTTTTCCTGTTATTTTCTGTGAAAGCAGCAAAGGTGTGTTTATTTTTTTTTTTACAGATTAGTCCAAATGTTCCATATATGATTCAGATTGCTATGGAGAGAAAGCGACTGCGACCAGTTTCCTTAGAAATAGCAGTTCATTGCTTTCCATGCATCATCATATCATGACGTATTACTGCCCACACTGATTGTTTGCACTTTTTTCATTAAGTAATTTTATAAACAAGAGTATTTGTTATCATTATCTTGAGGTTTCAATGAAGCATTCAAAGTGGATTTCTGAGGCTGTTTTCACATTACAAAGAGTCCTTAAAGGTTGCCATTATAAATGTGACTGATAATATTTTTTTGGCATAACAAAACACTCAATAAACCTTTTGGGCATGAAATGAGTAGCATAGATTTCTTGCATGAATTTATATTACATTTACACAAAAACTGTATTTACAGTTTTTTCTGCATGGTCAATTTTGCACCATAAACATCAACTAGGCCATAATTAAAAAGAATTGCAAACTTTCTCCTGATCTGTGTTGTAAAAACGGCACTTGACATGAATCACAGCTTTAGAAAACCAGGTGCAGTTGAACTGGAAGACAAATAGTTTAACAAATTATGTTCAAAAAGAAAACATAACTCTCCTTGCACCTGAAAAAACATGTCAGTGGTGAAAAGAAGCTATCCACATTGCCGTAGGAGAGACAGCCTGAACACACTGCTAAATAAATCAAGTGAGCACACTCTGCAGCCTCGCTGAGAAGATAGCCGTAAACCTGCAGTGGACACCTGAATTTATCTCTCTGCAGTCATTTATTTTCTCCTCTGTCACAGACGCTTCTTTTCCTTCACTTCTTTAGGAGTTTCTCAACACAATTCCACGTTGTCTCTCAATCTTTGCAGCTCACAGCCCACATGACTCATATATACAGACTGCAAGATGGAGATACTCTTAACATCTCCCACAAGTCCAGGAAATACATTTCTTTAACTTGCCATATGCAGTCATACTGTTGCTGAATTTATGTGGGAAATATTTTTTAGTTTTGCCCCGAAAGGCAATTAGAAACTCTTTTGTTGTCTTGACAATTGCGAAGCAGGTTTTAATTTGCAAGCACCATTGGGGACAAATTTGTTTGCCGCTGTATTCTAGAAGTTCCATAATACAGAAAAGTGGTTCATTATTGAAGAAAATTTTCTTTTAATATTCATTAGGTCTAAAAATAGTGGCAGAGACCTGAGCAGCCAATGAATAGTCCCTGTCATGTTGTTTACTGATGCAGTAATTACAGTCACAACAAAAACATTTGAAAGGTTTATTGAAGATAAATATTTCCGAGTTGACTATGAGGGGTAGGCGGGACGAGGGGTCCTTGCTGTTTGAGGTGATGTCAGTGGTCTAGGGATATCAACAGAAAATGAGTTTGACTGGGAGCTGGTGAGTGTTTTGACTGACGGCAGTGCCTCGGTTTGTTTCCAGGGTTCAGCGGTGGAGAGGAGAGCATTTGAGGATTCACAGGCATCCTCAAATGGGTGAATGATTTAAGTTTCCAGCCGGAGGAATAGCAAGTGGACTTAGGCAGGAGATTCTTGGAAGGGATCTTCGAGGAAACTGTGGAGACGAGGAAGAAAGTTGCAGGGGAACCAGGAACGATTTGCGAACTGATGAGGAGGGAAAATCTGTTCACAGACCAGAAAAATCACTCAAAATACAAAGGTATTCATTTAGTAAAAACTGTTAAAGAAAAAAAAACAAAAACAGACAAAAGATGTAGTTTTGTTGCAATCCTTAAATGAAATATCCAAATCAAGTATGTTTCTTTATCCTACCGGTTACTGTGACTAAATCCAATGGATTCTTCCTCCACGTCTGCTGCTTCGTACAAAAAGACTGTAAAATCTGGGAAAGAAGGAAAGTATAGAGACAAGTGAATCTTTTCATTATACTTATTTATGCTGCCTCATGTCTTCCTGTGATTCAGAATATATCGCCCTTATACAGAAGCCAACTCTAAATGAACCACACCTTAAAGTTCTGCCTATTATTGCATTGCTGATCTGATTGAAATAGTAAACTCATCCCTCTTATCAGATTTTCCCCTAGGTTTAAAAACAGAAGTTATCAAACCACCTCTAATGAAGACCAGTTTGGACAAACTGCAATTGCACAATTGCAAGATGATCTCAAACCTTCCATTCATCAAAAAACTGATAAAAAAAAACCTGCGATTCAATAGTTAATTAGTTTCTTCACAACGACCACCCGCTTTGACGTCTTTCAGTCCGATTTCCGTGCTCACCACAGTACTGAGACGACACTCATCAAAGTGTTCAGTGACATCCACATAAATACAGACTGTGGAAGAACCACAGTGCTGGTTCTGTTGGACCATAGTGCAGTATTTGAAAAGTTGACCAAGATCTACTACTACAGAAATTGTAGAGCCGTGTTGAACTTTTTTGCACAGTATTTTAATGGTTGCAGTAGACTTCCTTGAGTTGATAGGTAGTTTTTCATGAAAGTGGACGATATCACACGAGGGTTATATATATTTATATAAAAGAAATGTGTGTATATATAATGTAATTTGTTCATTATGTCATAAACTTTAACCTTGGGAGGTAATATAAAGATAAGACTCCCTATCATAAAGGCTGGCAAACATTGAGCAGAGAGATCAGAAACAGCTGACATTTTATCACCATCACTCGTCTTATTGGAACATCAGACTGATTGTGTCTGATGCCATCTTCCTGACAGACATCATAGCCAAGTTTTCATAACAGAAACAGTCAAAAAGGTCAGACAGAAGAAGAAGCAATAAAAGTTTAGACAAGGAGAGGATGCAATAAAAAAAAAAATCTGTCAGTCATCCACTTGTGCAGGATGGTAAAGTTGTGGAGTTAAATCTGTAGCATAAATGTTGCAGTGTATTTCTACATAGGATTTTCTCACCTAAGTTTATCAAAATGATATTTATCAACACAGCAACATTTAGTTAATATTAATCATTCTGTTTTATTTATATATATAAAACATCTATCTGTATGCTGCATAAGCTGTGTGGATAGACAAACCAAAAATGACTGGAATATATATATGTGAATTTTTTGAATATGTTCTACCTTTGTGCTGTAAGCTAATAGTGCTCTGCACCTTTGCTTCTTTGCCACATTTGCCAATATTTATTTTCATCAACCAAATTTTTTCATAATGCAAAGAAGACTTGAACACATGCAAAATTGTTTTTCAAATAATGATTAAGAGACAAAACCTAAACCTAATAACTTGTGCCATTGAATTAAATATTTCTGGTTACTGGCAATCAGACACAACTGTTAAGGAAATTTGGCTCAGTCCTACTTGCAGAATTGTTTTCATTTAGCAACGCAGGAAGATTGCGAAGAGACGGATCTAAATCCAGACTTTGACTAGGCCAGTCCTAAACCTTCTCTTTGTTTTACTTATCCACACAGAGGTGAGTATACTGGTGGGTTTGGGATCACTGTCCTGCTGCATAATTTAATCTACTTGGGTTTAGGGTCAAAAACTGCTAGCTGGACATTAACCTTCACAATTTCCTGATAGAGCAGAAGTACAGTTTCCATCAATTACTGCAAGTTTCACCTGCCCTTGATGCAGCAAAGAAGCCTCAGAACATCACACTACCACCATACACTGCTTTAAAAAGTTCCTCACGTTCATTGCCAGTTCATATTTTTGTCCTAAAAGTGATGGGGGTAATTAAGCTGTATTACGGCAAATGTGAAACGGATTTCTGCTCTTTTTGGTCAGCAGCGGTAATAGCCTGTGAATTCCTCCAGTCCATTTTTCTCAGTTCCTTTCTTATTTTTAAATTGTGAATACCAGCCATACTTAAGTCAATTGATACCTGCAGCTTTTCAGATGTTGTTCTACATTCTTTTGTGACCTCCTTATTTAGTCGACTGAATGCTTTTGGGCGCCTGGGAAGGTTTATGTTTGCTCCATGTTTGGAACAACAGTGAACATTATTTCTGGATAGTTGCTCTCACTGTGATTTGCCGGAATCCCAAACTTCAAAACTTTGTGACCATTTCGAAATTTTATTTGCTCTCTGTTTCTCATTTCTCTGACATTGTCGTCTGCCAGTATCTTCATTCAGGGTATAACGTTTTAAGATTGTGAGATCTTGCAGACTACCTTATGTTGTTAGAGGTTCCGTGTTAGAGACTTCTAGAGTTTTTGGACATGTTCAAAAACCCTGAAGTTCATTGTAAATTAATTTATTCAGCTGTGAGAGCAGCAGCAGAGCCTAGCAAGCAGCAGATCTTACAAGATATTAGGCTACTTAGAACTTAGTTTGTGCAGGATAAGCTTGAGGTTGTAGCCTTGGTTGTAGGCCAGCATAACTATTCCTGATACAAAATCTCAAATGATCATGGGAAAGTGGTATGGGGTATGCAGAATGGATAGTGTTTTACGGATGTGGAGCTCACACATTTCATCAAGTATAAACTTAGTTCACCCCGGTTTACACTAAAAGGACTCTTCACGATCCTGCAGAGATGATCTGGATTTTGGATGAGGAATGTCGATCTAAAGCACTGACTAGGTTAAGTTTAATTGATTTTTAACTTTATTGCTTAATCTCCCATTTTTTCATCTCAAATAGTTAACAAATTGGTGAAAAAAAATCCACTGAGCTTTAACATTGATTTTTTCTTTTTGTTGCACTACTTATTTGAGCTGTTCCTAATTTAAAATGTAAAATCAATAAAGACTGAATCTCTGTTCAACAAAGGATGTGCATGCCCAGTGAAAACATTGTTTATTGGGGCATTTATTTGTTTTTTGTTTTTTTTAAAAGAGGGGAACAAAATCGATGTATCATTAAATGCATGCATTGCTCTTTAAAATTCAAGAATTGAAGCAAGACAAGCAGTGGTTGTAAGTAATACATTTGCTACAAAGAAACCTCCTGGTTTGTTTTTCTTAATCCTACTTTCAGCACAATTTGGCTTCCAAAATGCAGTAGTGCCACTCATTTTGAGAAAATTGAGGTCATGAATGGCAAATTAGATTCTTATGGTAAACTCCAACCACTAATTGAGAGTGAAACGACGACAAAACTAAAGTTTCATTCTCTCTAAATGATCTTAATTAGCATCTATCTGAGCAAAATGAAAAATGGTTTGTGTCCATTCTTAAAACAAATCTTACAGAAATGATTTGGATCGTTTGAAGAAATGGTCTTACAGTCATGCTCTTAGTGGTTTTCAGTATAAAGCTTTACCCAGGCACATTCCAGGTGAGAGCCTGAGTCAAACCACAGAAACCTGTGTATTTTGGGTAATAACCTCAAATATTTTAATAGTGTGAATATTGGGACTCTATGTGGATTGAAAGTGATAAAGACATGACTGACTGACTGACTGACTGAACAGACATTCATGCTATGTTTTATAAAGCACTCTGAGATTTCTCCCATAACTTGAACCTACATAAATAAACTAATGTCTGTCAAACTATTGTGATGGCTGGAATCAAACACCTTTTCCTAAACTTTGCAGAATCATTTGTTTACAAATAAACATACAATTTGCACCTATAGTTTGATATTGATAAGAACTTAAAACCACCACTATGCATATACAGATAGTTTCTGTTTTTCTAGCACTGACTGTATGGAGACATAATTTACTCTCACCAAACGGAGAACAAAAAAAAGAAGACAAGTTGTTTTCTGACACTTTGACATTTACATGTTATGCTTAAGTTAAATATTTAACAAAACACACACAAAAGCAACCGAGCATCTGTTATAAAATAGACTGAAATCCTACATGCTGAAGTTCTTAACAAACAGAAACAGTTGCAGACATGCAGTAATATATCTAGCAGATTATGAGGCTTTTAATATCATTGACAGATGTTGTTGGCAGGTGATAGAATGCACATGTAATTGCTGTGTGGCAACTTCTTAGAAATCATCTACTAAACTAAGATGATTTCACTATTAGCACCGTGTGTGTGTGTGTGTGTGTGTGTGTGTGTGTGTGTGGTGGTGAGAAGTGAGTTTAATGGTTTTGTGTGTGTTCCTGCATTGGTGGGCTGGACCAAAACCCCAGTGCAATCAGTTTTTAATTTCCCTGAAATCAAATTACATGGAAGGGCAATAACCAGAGCAGTGGACTATGGGAAAGTCATCTTCAAGATTATAAATTGACCCTGGAGTCCATGAGTGTGCGAGTGCGCCAAAACTATGTCGTTGTGAGATTCAGCTTGCATGCCTACACATAGATTTACATCAAAGATGGAAACAATGAACCGTTCTGGAGCAGCTTGTTAACGACATGTAGCGAATATTGGATTGTAAAAACAGATTCCACTCTGGCTTGTACAAAATTCTTCACAGCATTGCATGGAATTAATTAGGTAATTACAGAAAGCATTACATGACCCATAATATCCAGCACTGTATAATTTATATTGATTAGGTGTAATAGAAACATGGCGAAATGCAGGGTACATGGTTAGTCCCTTCTCTACTTATAAATAACGTTTTGCTTTTATGTCTCAATTCATCGTGTAAAGTTTAAAGCATACATTTGTGATAAGTTGTACAAACAAATGAGAACAAGGAACATCTGAACTTTTCCCATTTGTGTTGTTGCAACCACAAGCTTCAAAAAGTTTTATTAGTATTTTATATCGCAAACCAACAAAATATTAATGGTGTTTAAAAATAATTTTCCAAATAAGACTGTGAAGTTAAGTACGCATTTGTACTCGGCCCCTATGAGTTCATACTAGTAAGGTTTCACTAAATGTTCTTAATTAGGCTTAGACTTTTTATAGTGGCTGAATGTTTGTTGTACGTGTTCCAGCCTGAGACGGCGTGTGCACCGTTTTCTACAAAAATGTTAAATTTGCCTGTTATTTTTGGACCCGACAGAGCATTTTGCATGACTTGTCTACTTGATACTTTACCACAAAGGTCAAATCTGTCAACATCCGTCTGAGGTGGAAGGACTTTCTTTAATAAATGTGGTGACTTCTCAAGGCATCTGAATTTAGAGGAGAGATATTCAAACAAAATAGGCCGAGTTTAAGCACATGCCAGGTGTATAGATTTATTTGTAGTAGATATTTAAAAACAATGTGTTGTGTTTCTACTTTGCAGCGTTACATTGCTTTGTGTTATCAATTGGATAACATCTGCCCAAAATACAAAGATGCTTGTAGCTGTAACATAATGAAATGTGAAAAGGTTTAATGGGTAAATAGTCTTGCAATGCACTGCATGTCATTCATTTTAATTGTTCAGATGAGTTTGAGTTTGGACTCAACTGCACAAGTTGCTATGGGAATATTTGACTTAGCTCTCAGCGTTGGACAAAACTTGTTCACCCCAAAAAGCAATTTGTTCTGAATTCACCTCATGGGGGAGATGTTCAATTGCCTATGGAGAAGGTATTTTTAAGCTGCAGCTCTCTCCACCTCTAATTAGGATGACGTGGCTGCGAACTGCAACCAGTTAAGCATTATTGTAAGTTTTTTTTTTAAATTGCTAAATAAATGTACAAACACACTCAAAGGATTGCACACAGGCAAACGTGTGATGGAGAGGCATAGACAGACAGAAGATATTGAGTCAGTAATATTAAAACCAGCAATATGGGATGAGTTCTTGCTCTCCTCTGAAGAGACAGATTAACACATAAGATCAGACAGGGGTGCCAGTGGAACACTATGATCTGTAGTGAGAGTAAGGAGGAACAAGGTCTGGAGAGTTGAGTGTGTGCTGAAGAGAAATATGTCAGATTATGTGTGAAATGGAGGGAAGCTGCAAGGAGTGGAGGCTCTGAAGGTGTCCGAGTTTAAGTGCCTAGAGTCAACAGTCTAAAGCAGTCAGAGCACAACATAGTGACTTCTTTGGGTCTCCACTTGGTTGGATGTGGTATTTTTATTGAAAGGGAGAAGGAACAAAAAAAATATAGATAGATAAAATGTATGTACACAAATCATTGCACTTAAGCAACACTTGTGTAGGAGACACAAGTCACAAAAATGATCTAGGAGAAAGAAGGTCAAAAGTATAATATGTGCTCAGGGATAGATCACTAAAAGAAGCAAAGAACTAAAAAAAAACACTCTTTTGTCTTTAGATGATGGGATGTAAATACACTGAGCCAATTGAATGTTTAGGGAGAAGAGAGCAATGAAAAATATCGTCATATAGTGATAGTGTAGTGAAGTGAAAATAAAAGATATGGGAGATCAGATTGATTCAAACTTGATGTCGTCTGAAGACAAATTCTGCACCCGAGCTGACTGAAAAACGCCATGTCAAAAACCCAATCTGCTTCCATCTGTGATACTCAGACGCCATCAGAATTATCTTGTCCCCTTTTTATTTGAAAAAATTACATAAAACAACGTTTATTTGTGTATTTTCTCTTGTCCTCCCTGTTGCAGGCAGCCACAAAGAATTGGATTAACTATTAAGACTTTGAGCTGTTTTGAATTAAAAACAAAATTCCTGCCATTGATCCTTGTGTTTAGAGAAAATCTTTTAAGTCGTAAACAGCGTTTTAACTGGGCAAGAAAAAGTTATCTTCTCTCGTCAAACGTAAATGTTTTCCATCGATCTTTTTCATGCGACATTAAAGAATTCATTTCTGTGTGCTGTTTTCCCCTGAAATTAAAACCTTTCAAGTAGCTTGCTTTTGTAATCTTAGAGAATAACATTCGCTACCTGCCTTTAAAATATTTAATAACCACAATTATTCTCATTGTTGACTGAAAATGTTGTCTATCTGTTGGCATACAATAATAAATCCACATTTTATCACGCCGACATGAAAGAAGGAAAAACAGTCGCTAATTTTAATGCGTGCAATCGATCAAGAGCACAGTTATTGTTCGCCGAGCATGACAAACATATTGCACGTCCATCTGTGCTGCATTCTAAATCTATTTAAATCAATGGATAATTGTTTGCGCGCATTTTTTTTTTTTAAGGTGTAAAAGCACCACCTTGATGAAAGGCTGCTTGTGATGAATCAGCTGTTAATGTGCATGTATAAATAAAACTGATGGTGCGTGAGGCCAGTGGCAGCTGGTCGCTTTAATTAAGCAGCTCAGAGTGAGATAACTAGGGAATGACAGGGACATAAACCAGCCCTGAAGCTCAGTCCAGCATAAGCAACATCACCAGTGTGTGGACAAACACGATCTTATGATGCTAAAGCAGAGATGACTTTACTTTTGAAACTGTGTGTAGACCCATCGCGATGTGATGTCACTACTAGCCCCTGCAGTACCTTTGGTTTGGCTCTGGTTACCAAGAGCGCAGCAGTGCTATCGGTGTGAAATAAAAATGAAAGCCTGAGAAGAGAACGTAATTAATCATGCTGTCTGAATTTTGTTGTGCACATGGTTGCACACAATGATTTATTAAAAACTCAGGTGGTCATTCTGTGGGGTTCAGATGGAACGGCTGCAAAATTTACACCAGCAGAGTTCTGCTTACTCATGACAAAACATGAGGTAGATTAACACAAATCTCCCATCCTGTCCTGAAATCGCCACAGGCAATATATGCTAAACAACGTGAAACTGTTATAATAATAATTATAACATTGAAAACATATTTACATTATTGGCTGAACTTTCTTAAAACCAGCTTGCCTGTAGATTCAAACAATGAAGTTAGGGTTTTCTCTAACCTACATGTTACTTTCCCACAACTTAGACTTTTGGGCACTTTCAGGATTTGGACTGTATTATGAGGTGATTTATTTTCCAATGGTTCTTGACCGAAAACCTTCTCTGCACTTAAGTGGCACTTTTTTAAAGCTTACACGTAACTTTCTCTGAACGTACCAGTTTCTTTCTCTAAGTGTGGCAGCTGCTTTTCTGGACCTTAACGGATATTTTAACAAAACTTAGCCATTGTTTTTGAGGACTGTGTCAAGTATATTATAAAGTGCTGGAAATATTTTGCAACGTTATACTTATTCTTGTAATCAAACCTAAGAGTAGCTTTTTTGTCTACTGAGCTGAGACACACGGCTGAAACACACAACAGTCATATTGCAAAGTGAAAAAGTTTGTTGAAGGTCCTGTTTATATCTGTGAGTTTGTGCAAGCGATTGATATGCGACGTGTCTTTAAGAACACTATTCATCTTGTCACAAACTGCTAATAAGCAGATGCAATGCTCCAAATGTTGGTTAAACAAAGAGTTTATTTTAAAGACTGTAGATTGCTGCAGACATGTTACCTGCCTTTTGCTCTGCCACCCTCTTAACTCCTAATATGCTCAGCATGCGGAGGACATCTTTCCTTGTGGCGCACCGTAAAATAAACCTGGCAGTCTGCTTGTTTTTGGGTAGCTTCGCTTTGCAAAAAAAAAAAGAAAAAAAAAAGGAATTTAAGATACTGCCGCTGTTGCATAATAAACTGTAATAAATTACAAAGACTGTCACTGGGGTCAGTTAGTTGAGCAGATATAAAATTGACAAAAAACAAAACACTTAACACCGTTCAAAACCCTTTTCCAGTTCTAAGGAATCCTTATTTATCTCCGTGCTGCTGCTTTTGTTTTGAACTCATAAAGGGCTGTTTGCTCCTGCAGCATCTCGCAACGTGTACACAAAGGATGCCACGGCCTCAAAACAGAAGCCCTGATCATTCCAGGCACAAAGCAAACTTTTGCTACCTCAGCTCTCTATGATGCTATAAAAATCATTTTGAACAAAGTGGAGCACAGAGATACTCGTTCATAATAGATAATGAACCCACCCATTTATCCCTCCTTCACAATTCTCCCCTCACATCTTCAATCTTTCCTTTTCTTTAATGGATAAGATACTATATTGAACGAATGTTTGCATTGTTATTCTTGTTTTATTGAGCAGAAACGGCGAGCTGAGCGGGAATTGTGCTGCCTCAGCTCTAAACGTGCGCCGTGTAAATCAGAGCTCACAGCAGAAGGAACCCATTAAGGTGGATGAAGCAGGGCAGATTCACAACGTGAGGCCTGCATGCGAGTGAAGACAAAGAAGAACCCGCAAAGCTTATTAATTGAAGCTGTAAGGTGTGATGAAGAGGCAACTCTGTAACCTGAGAGGACATAAGACACTTTAAAACAACACTACATCAGTTTGAAACCGAACACCAAGGTGCTCAACCAACTTTACTCGTATGTTGTTTTTGAAACCAAGAACAAACTTTTACTGCATTTATGTCGTCTTGTTATCCTCTCTCTGTGCTGCGCAGAACAAACCAGCCATTAAGATAAATTCATCTTCACAAGTTCACAATGCATTGCTTCGCCAAAAGGTTGTTTTAAAATGAGGAATTTGACAGGTGAACCAAAATGACGATTGCCACAGAAGGATATTCAAACCTCCTCCTACAAACTATTTCGACTACACCTCTAAATATGCTGTAAGAATAGATGCCAATTTTATAATTAAAGAAAGGCTTAAACAAATTGTATGGTAAAGGTATTGCAGTGTGCAAAAACAGAAGTTGTTCAAACCAACATATTCTCCAAAACATTTCTGAGACCTTCAGAGCTGGATTTTCACCAGGTCTCAATTATGCACAGGTGGGCCTGATATGGTAACTTTTGGAGGCAATTGATTAAATTGTGTATACATCTCTTAAAAGACAATTATTCTGACACTTAATTGAGAATATAAATGAATAAATTCAAATATAAACAGAAGTCCATTTGTAGCACTGCTCAGCCCACAACAGTTTGAAAAACAGCTGCTACACATCTGGACATTTAAAAAGTAAAGATGACGACAGCTTAGAAATGATTGTGAGCTAAATCACATTCTATTTTTCTTTTTGTTTTGGTATTTCTCATACAGCCACCTTCTGAATAAAGCAAATCGAATGTAATATCATACATCAAGCTTCTAGCAATCATGTATCCCCCCCTTTTTAATTAATTAATGATTTAACAAGAAGTCATTGGCACAAAGTTTGTGACTGTGTCTAAAGTTATTGTACCGTTGTTATTGTCATTCTGTTGAGCATTCATTTTTCTGACGGCTGTATTATTTCTTTTCATCAGGGATTTTGGTAAACCGTAACATACTTTAGTAAATCCTGTTTCGTTTTAAATGTTAAGCAGACATAAGTGAAAACTGCATCTTGTGCTTGCATTTATGCCGGGGGGGGCGGGGGGGGTTGTGAAAGGCTTCCTTTAAAAATGCCGTTCCGCCTGCATCGATTTGAATATTTAAAATAAACCTGGAAATGTATTCATGTCCATAACACCTCTATTCCACTAAACCTGTCCTTTGTAAATGAGAAGCTAACAATGTGCTTTGTCAGCGTTGTGCAGGGTCAGCCACATGGAACACAAAGTGCACTCATTTCTTCGCTTCACCTAACGCGCACACACACTCTTTACCCTGGGCTCCAAGTACGGATAAAATCTGTTGTTGTATACGTCGATTTGAGGAATCTAGGAAGAACTATCAGATTTAGAAGAACAAAATATGTCTCAAATACTCTAAGGAAAAATTAAGAGAATCTGGTCCCTCTGGATTGTCTGAAAATATATTTTTGCTTAGACAGCGATTCATTAACATACACATAAGGGAGGACTGCTGCCCAGAGTAGGAATGTGTTCAAACATGAACTTGTGCAAGCATGTTCCACAGTCCTTCTTTTGGGAGCTGTGGAGGCATCTTTAGGGTTTCTGTTAAACTTTAGCTTTAACTATAGTAAATGACGGATCAGGTTTCAAAAAGCACGTCTTGAAAACTGAACAATTCTTTCACTTTTTCAATTATACAGAACTAGAGACTGTATGGTGACATTATCAACGAGGTAAAAAAGATCAAAACAAACTATCAGTTCAATTTCACCATATTATACACGTGGATAATAAGAGTAAAAGCCACTGACGGACAGGACAGTAAAAAACAAGCAGTGGGCTCAGATCTGAGACTCTTCTATCCAGTTTAACTCTTCAAATATCCTGTACAACTAGCATCAGTCCTGGTAGTTTTTCTGCAGTCAAAAAAAGATCATAAATCAGCATAAATTTGGGTTCCCGTGAAGACAAAACATTTAGTTGACATTATACAATTTCTACATATAACACAATTTTGTCAGCTTCCATATTTTCTTCCCAAGAAATGACATAGTGATGCCCCAATAATGTCTGCTAATTCAAACAGTAAAGAAGTAAACTGCACTGCTAATTTACAGTAAAGATCCTTTTGGCCTGCGCTCAACAATTAACGTTTTAATACTGTCCTGGTTTAGTTTAAAACATCTTACTAATGTTAGTTTAGTGAGAGGAGAAGAGTTGTACAAGTACTGGGAGAGTGAATGCTGGAACAAAGGAACTAGGAAATTAATCTAACACTAAAGAATAACTAGACATAAGAAACACTAATTAAACTAGAGTAACTAAGAAAGTACTGAAACAAAGGAAAACACAAATAGGCCGATCTAAATAAGAACAGATAAGTCAGAACTTTATAACCAAAAGTTCTAACAACCCAAGATCCTGACATGTTGGGTTTATGTTGCACAGAAACGACGGGACGTCTTTGGTTTTCTGCCAGAACTCGGAGAAGTACAAGTTAGGAATCTGTTGACGAAAAGTTTGTCTGTCTTATTAATAATGCAAGTCAAAATAAACAAATTCCACCATCTGCTCTCACTATCAGTTCTATTAGCTACTGGCTCTATCACCTGTGTGGATCCTGTCTTTAAAAAAGACTCTCTCTTCAAAATGAAGGACTCCTAATTAATAGCTTTATGAGAGAAGTGCCATTGGCAAGAGGCCGCAGCTGGTTTATCAGTGAGATGGTGCTACAGCCCTGATTGCATTTCTTGGAGCAAGTAATGGCCCTTCAGGAGCAAATATTCTCAATTTTTTATTTTATCAGAAGTGAAAAAGTAAGGTTTTGAGGTTCTGGACTGAGATCTATTTAATCTGTGATAAAAAAATAATAAAAAAATAAATGTGTGTGTATATATATATATATATGTATAAAATGTTTTACCCTTGTGAGAGAAAAAAAAATCTAAACTAACAAGATAAAATTAGATTTTTCAAGTCATATTTGGGTAAAATAAACTAAAAATGTAAACAATATATGGTTGATTTCCTCTTGTCACTGTAATTTTGTTTTCCAGTGTACTTTAGTGGGAAGGAAAACCTCAGTGGTGACAACTTTCTGCCTCTTGGGAACCGCTGACCCAGCGCTTTTAGGAATTACTCCCTAGCTTCATTGTTCAGTTGCCGACTCTGTCAGGATGACGTTGCAGCATTTATCTATTTAATAGAAAGAGTCAGCCCGAGTTAACAAATCAAGAAGATTCTTTAGAATTACATCTTAGTAAATCTAATTTACTAGCGAAGCTTATTGTACTACAACACATTACGACTCATAAGGACGTAGCCAAGGAACAGAGTCTCATTTCATTTCTACAGATGGTTCCCACTGCACAACGCAAAGAAACAGCTGCAGCCTGCATTTTGCGGTGTGTTCCTCTGAAATGCCCACAGCAAGTTTTCTTTTGTTTTGGCCCATGAGTTTTAGTAATTTTCTTGCTTGTGCACGAGCTAATTTTCCCCTCCATTCATCACGAATTGATTCCATCCTGACATAAAGAAAAGAAAGTGTGTTATTCTTGCAGCTATGAATTGTAAAGCCTCATGCTAAACCATAATAATCCAACCATGAATTCCATAAACCAATTATGTGCACTAAGAAGCAGTGTGTGTACGCAACTTCTTGCAGGAAAGGTGGATTGGAAAATCCTTATGTAGCAGATAGAGAAGCATCCTAGCATTCAAAACCTAGAACAACTGTGTGAGAGTGAAAAGCTGCTGCAGATGTCAGCGCTTTGAAAAAACTCTTCCACATTTTGTCACTTTACAGCCACAAATTTTATTGGGTTTTTTGGGAGGATTTATTTGCAAAGTAGAACATGAGTGGAAGAAAAATAGAGAAATAGAGTAGATTTATGTAATCGTAGCTTCACAACCTTGGAGGATCTTGTGGAACACTGTTCAATCCATTAAATGCATATGAACATCATACTTTTTTACATTCTTTTTTGTAAAAGTTTAAGATGTATGTATAATTTTTCTTTGAAAAAATATGAAAAGAGGTGTAAATATGGTTTTAAGCAGCAAGAGTAGGACCAATAGGGAGGTAAAAATGTGAGTTTTAATTAAACACACTAAGAAAAATAGAGAGTACAGAAGTAAAATGATTAGAAATAGCAGAATTCACCAGAACTACTGAGTGGAAAAAGTCAGCACATTGTTGCAGCTTTGATTCACTTGCACCCAAATCTACACTGAGCAGAAGTCAGTGAATTAGCACTGAAGAAACTAAAGGAGCGCAGAAAAACAGAGGTGGCATTTAGCAACGAGATGACGTAACTTTTGCGAAGAGATGACACGTGTGTGCCGCTGGTCGTCTTGAAGGCCTGATATAAAAATGTTCCGTGAATCATGCCGTAAGAGTGTGATAGGGTAAAAAGTGAAATCCACGTCAAGATTGATAAGTCAGTGTTAACATGCTTGGCAGCGTTTACGATTAAATACTTTCCAGAAGCTGCACTTAGTACCAGCGGAGCATTGTCCAAACACCACAGCCTGTTGCTGATAACTTTGTATATCTGGACCACTGTGTGCTCATCACCTGAAAAACTATTTCCAACGGGAAAATGTGCCGTGTTGCAAAGTCTGGAGTACTTGTGTTTTGCTGTCATCACAGAAAACACTTTTGTCGACTATATGCAATGACGAATCAAGGAAGTTCTGAAGACAAAAGGGATCTAATCCAAGCAAGGCGTACCTAATAAAAAGGACAGCGAGTGCAGATGAGATCCATTTGCCTTGTCACTTTTTACAATAAGATGACCAGTAGTAAAATTATATGGACCCTGAAAATATGTCAAATAAAACCCTTTTAACAGAAGCGAGAGGAAGAGGAAAAATATTGAATTACATAGTGAGTTGGTTTAATGGAGAAATAAATTAGTTTTAAGTCCAGGCACAGAATAGAAAGCCATTACCTCCCTCTCTAAATGTCAGCTCCATTTTTTTCATCTTCATATAGAACTCGAACCAGTTGAAGATTTGATGAGGTCAGACTATTTATGACGTTTTTTTTTTTTTTCCTCCTCCTCCTTAGAGCCAAAGTAATAAAACTCATTCTTAACCTATGTTCCAGTACACAGACCTGGCTGACTGCTCCTCCACTCCTCACTAGGCTGCCTTCAATTAACAATGCAACGCATATATGAAATAAAATGAAATGGTTTTGTTTGCATAAACACAGAAAGAGAGCAGTATGGCGACGTCACACGCTGCCCTGACTGTAGTTACTGTAATTCAGCTTTCAGTTGCTGCTCAGAATACAAATCTCTTGACTTTTTCCCTCCGAGGGCAACCACTAACACAGTTTCCCCTGTTCACACCCATTGCACTCCTCCCTGTCCATGGCTTGTTAAATTTGAGTGACAGAACCAGAAATTTGTGGTGAGTGTCAGGGCAGTGAGGGTTTGGAAATTGAACAGGAATGTCTGTGCATGCAGACTGCATGGAATTGAAAAAAAAAAAAAAAAAAAAGATATCTATATATATATAAAAAAGCCACATTTGTGACAAATGTGGTTAATTGCCACATTAAAATAAAAACTCAGTTTCTTAGCAATAAGATGTCTGAAAGGAAATAATTTCCACTGAAACCTAACTGTCTCTTGGACCAGTAAAACATTGGCACATCATCCTATAACAAAATACATTGTTGCTATTTAACGTTTTTGTTTAGTGTAAAATAAATAAATAAATAAATCTTCACATAAATTATTTCAGACAAATGCTACTTCCTGACGGTGGTGATCCCTCTCCATGCACCCTCCACCCCCCTCCAAAAAAAAAAAAAAAAAAGAAAAATCATTACATAATTATCTGGGCTCTCAGCAGCTCTCTGAAAGAAATATAATCAAGATCTTCAAAATCATGTCTGAAAAAAAGAGGGCTAATTCTCATTCAAGAGCATAATGTAGAAAAGGAACATGTTTAAGTACAGACTTCCTGGTAGGCAGCAGTCAAATGCAGTAGGAGGGGGAAAAAAAGATTAATGTCATGCAGTGGTTTTGAGCACCTAAATGCAGGAAGAGTGGCAAAAAATTACAGTTCTCATTACTAACTAAGTAGTAGAAAGCTGAAAGTGCTCTTGGGCAGCAAAACTAATAAACGCCAGCCGCTGAAAACGCTGACACGGAGCAGGAGCGTTTGATGGACAGCAAACGAAATCAGGAAGAATAGATTTAACAAATAAAGAACCTGAGTGGCACAAACAAACCCGGAGAGGTGAAACAGACAAGATGAACATGCAGTAATGGGGTCACCGATTAAAATGTGAAATGTAGGGGAAAAAAAAGGATGATAAAACTGGAACTTTACACAAGCAAGAAGCTGGAAAGAGAGAGCTGGAGTAGAGCTTAGATTTATGGCCCAACCCCGACCCAAGCCCGGGTCAAAATGATTTGCTTCATAGTCAGGTTGGGTTGGGTCAGGTCGGCCGTATGATCTTAAATTGAAAGCAGTAAAAGTTTAATTAAAATAATGTTAGGTTTACTATAGGCTTGGGGCTATAATTAATTATTTATTAATTATTTGTTCTCAGGGTTGGGTTGGAATTTTTAGGCCTGATCTTAGCTTTTGTGGACAGATGTATGAAAATGTTCCTCAGTGCGTCTGTCCAGTACAGATATAGATAATATTTATGTGTTACTGAGAAATACAAAAGGTGCAGAGCTGTGTCTAAAAGGCACAAAATAACCTGACAAAGAGAAAGATGTTCCTTTGAAACAACATTTAGTGTAGCTTGGCTCTTAACTAGTAATAGAGACTCGATCCAATAATTCAATCTGCAACATTTTTCTGAATAATATTTATGTGATGGTGTCAAAAATGTTCTTAACTATTTATTTAAAACTTTGTCATCCCAACACTAAAACTGTAACAAATAAACGGTCAAATAATTTTATGAAATATATTTTAGACAAAAACATATAAGAGAGAAAGTAAAAAGGCAGAAAAGGGCTACACTCGTCTCACTTTATCCATTGGTAGAATTATTTCTATGTTAAATGAGCGAGTGATGGAAATGAACACACTTAACAAGCAAACACAAATTAACAGTTAACACAACTTTTGGTTTCTGGGGCAACAGGAAGATGCAACTATAAATATTTACAGTCTTTTTATGAAGGAAACAGATATTTGTAAGTTTATGTAAACAATGAATTCATTTTGACCTTTTTATGGTCTATCCTCAGACCAAATGCTTTCCAGCAGCCAGTAGGTAGGAAAACTCATTTAGCTTATCCTAAGATTAGCTCACAGCTGTTTCAGATGGAAAACATAAATTGTAAAAAGGCTCTGTCAGAAACTGCAGTTCATGTAATTCAAGCTTTTTACAATAACATAACAGGCCTGCTAACATTATTTGAGTCAACTGCAACTTAAGGAACATGTTAGATATCCCTTTCTGAAATCATTTTACACATGCACCAAACTTAAACATTTCATTTCCATCGTTGGATCAGCTGATTCCAGGTCGGTTAGAGCCAACTTCAGTAGTTGGCGCACTAAGTAAATGCCAGTGCCAAGAACCAGCCCAGAGAAGATAAACACTGTGAGGCATCGTACTGGTACTCTTAATTGTGGATTGCTAATTAACTGGGGCATTTCAGTTAGAGTAACCATAATAAATGCAAACAATATAATGTATTTTTTATGATTCTTATGACATTGGTTCTGGTTTTGTGTTAAATTTCTGGCTAGTGTTGTACTTTTAGTTTTAGAAATATTAACAGTTTTAATTTGGGTTTTTTATTACCCAAGTTCCTGTTTCATTTTGGTAATTTGTCTGCCCTTGTACAGGAACTATGTTTTCCAGTGTTCCTGGTTACACCTGTTGCTGAGGCCTGGCCTAAAAGGCAGGTTCTAGCACCTGTCTCTTAACCCATGCTCTGATTAGCCATCATTTCCTCATTTTGTGTATTACTTATTTTATTTATGGGCTTTCCCCCCTCCAAACCCTTCAGCACCTTGCTGTCCCTCAGCTGTTTTTAATTAAGTGATTAGACTCATCAGTTTTCCATTCTAGTGGTTAACCTCTTAGGTATTGAAGCCTCTCTATTTTACTCTTTCCATGATTCTGTTGTTTCTCCGGTGGTCCTTTTTCTTTCCACTGCTCATGCCACGTTCCCTCTTGCTTTCTGTCAGTGGCGGACCTAGACTTCCATGGTTGGGGGCACCGTGGGGGCTACAGCTAGCTCAGGAGGTCCAAAATAGAATACTATCAACTGGTTAAAGGTCTAATCAGCTCGGCACAAAGGGAGTGCTGAATGACAGCGGAAGGTGAACAACAACATATGGGATGAGATTGCAACAGCAACAAAAGTTTTGAAATGTTCAACTTTCTTGTGTTACATCACTAGTTACATCACCAGTGCCACATGTGCACGTCTACATGCGCAAGCTCAAAATTTAACGTGCAAAAATGACAATCCAGTTTTCCTGTTAAGCTAATACATAAACAGTTCTAAATACACACATGAAATTAGCCCCTAGTATTGATTTGTAGATGCAGTAAAGTACAGAAAATAAACTTGGTAAGAATAACCATCATAGAATATCATGAAATTATATTTGGGGATCATTTTTTCACTTATACCAGCTCCCCTAATGCAATAAGTGTGTGTCCATGCAATAGATGGACTGATGGTTTTCAATCAAGTAAATGATAACACCATAGCTGCACCTAGTCAAAGCATAGAGTCCAACCAAATGTAACCAAATATGAACAATTTATCCTTAATAACTTAGCAATACATTTCCCTAGTTCCTTTTTTTAAACAGGCAGAGATTAGGATGTATGCACTGTTGCTTCATTTTCAGCTTGAGTAATGTGATTTTTCAAAATTTCTGAAACCAACAGAAAATTGAATCCATGATATCTCAACACTAAGCTTTTAACGGACACAGCTTGGAGGGTCATTTATATTAGTGGGGGCAACGATCTAAATGAAGCAAATGCTTCCTGACTTCCTAAAAGTCTATATAAAATGATTAGAAATTCTATTACACACCTGAGTGTAATACAGAGGTTTTTTTAAGAACCTTTATAGTCCATTAGAGGAAATTACTTGCACAGTCTGAAATCTTTGCAATTTACATATTTAATACACCCTTTTGACCCATGCTGTCTGCATCAGAACTTTATCACCCTCATGAAAGGCTAATTTGAGCAGGCAAATTTATTTGTCATAAGAAGGCCTGCAGGACTTTCCTGTAAAAAGAACTGAAATTAAGCATATCAGATTTTGAAGAGGTAATAATTTTCTCTGAATTCTTTGCTTTAAAATATCCCTCAGAATAAATTCTATTTCTAACAGGAATTACTGAAAACGATACATTTCATGTGTCTTTTACAATACTTTTCATTTGATCAGATTAAAGGATTTGCTTTTGATTTTCCTCCTACAAAGTTGTGTGTTTGCGTGGGAAAGTTGCTGGCAGGCCTTGAAACACATTTGTTTTTATTGCAAAAGGTCAAAGAGGTTTTTTTTTTCAGGCTCCATATCTTGGTCCAGACCATATTGTGGACATCGGATATTAGCCACCCAGAGGACAAACCAGAGACTCTCCAGATGGGATCCATCTGCAGTGTCTCTGGGGGCGTTCAGGCTGATGTTGTTTAGTTTAAGCATTTCCAAATTAAAAAACTGCTTTCCTTTTGGGAGCTCTTAATATAGAGGAGAATCCACACTTGTTTCACATGTGAACATAAAGCCAGAGATGCAAATGGAAGTCAAGTTTAGTTCATACTCATTTCACTGATGTATTTACAAAAAATGTGTTGCAAAAAAAAAAAAATAAATAAAAATCTTGAGTAAAAAAAACAAAACATAATGGACTAAAATTGAATCGAATTAAAACTTTTTCAAATCAGAAATTGTTGCATTTCTAACATCATACTCCCAGCTGAAATGGTACTTTGAAAATTAGGTGAATTTTTCATCAGCTGACATAAGAGACATTTAGCAGAGTTGAGAAATACCAAAAGCTCAAATCCAAGCCTCTTTTTCTCTCTATGAAATTTACTTTTTGTTTTTTTGTTGGTTCTCTTCAGGTACTCTCACTTTCTCCTGCAGTCCAAACCACAGAAATGTTTGGTTAATTTGTTTACCTAACGTTCGGGCACCTGCAGATCTCATTATGGTTGAGCTTGGGAAATTTTCACCTGTGCTGTAACATTGATTACTGCGACTACTTTACCTGAAGACCCAGTGAGGCCTTTGGGTGTTTTCAACCTGACTATAAATCACTTTCCTTGCACATTGCAACATTTACTCATGCACACAATATACCACTGACTTTCACATCTCAGTGAGGAATTTTGATTTATATGACAGTTTGAACTAAATCTGTAGATTTTTTTAGCGGTGTTTATGTATGGTGAATCCTTTTTAGAGGAAAAAAAAAACGTAATTATTAGGGGGTAACACATAAAATACCCTTAAGTCTGAGTGTGTATTTGCATGGGTGATTGCGATGTGTGTTACTGTGTTGCCTTGAGATGGTCTGGAGCCCTGTCCAGGGTACATCCCCTTTCACTCAGTGACTGCTGGAGATTGGCACCCCACCGTTGCAACCCTGACAAGATGAGACAGGTCATGAGTCTGTCACAGGGCAACACAACCAGCAACACACACACTCGCACACACGCACATTCATGTTTTCATCACTTGTGGGGACTTCACATTGACTTCCATTAATTTCTACAGCCTAACCCTTACCCATAATCCTAACTCTAATCGTATCCATCACAGGCCTAACCACTAACCCAAAACCAACAATTTCCCCCATGGGGACCAAGGAAATGTCCCCACAAGGAGCAACGGTCCCCATAACCCCACATTGTAGACAGAAATAGGTTCCCATAAGGATATAAAAACCTGATACACCCACACACACATGCCCACACACCTAAGAGGGATTAAATGTGGATGTTTTTGAACTTTGTTTGAACTGTGAGAGTACCCAAAGACAACTACTGGTACAAGGGGAATATACATTATACTGCTCTGGCTGACATTCAAACCCTGATTTTTTTTTCTTTTTCTGCAGGGTAGCAAAAATGGGTTGTATCTGAGTATAAAACAGATTAATTAGAACCTTGTTAATTTGTTGAAACAAATGCACTGAGTAAAGTAATCTGAAAGACAATAATGACCAAAAAGAATTTGACAAATTTAGTTGTCTAAGGATATCTTAAAAACTGTTTGGAAGTTAACAAATTAACTCATTCTGAAATTTTTATCTAAACAAATGAAATTTGTGCAAATTGAATTGAACTTCAAAATTGTTAATTCTTGTATTTCTCATCTGTGGATAATAAAGGCTATTTATATTTCTAAATTGTTACTTTTACTTCCTAATATCACAATATGGTTAGGTACAAAATGTTGCATGTTGTAATTCCTTAAATTTCTTTTGGAATATGAAATAGCCAGCTCTTATGTGTTTAAAATAATGAATACAATAAAAATAAATAAATAAAATCTGGTCAGTCAAATAATTCATCAGGTTGAAACTAAAAGACAATCAGAAAAAGTCATGTTAGTCAGGAAAACACGATCAGGGGATGGGATAGTTAAAATTATCAGCATGCAAAAAATGTTCACAATGAAAAGCCGAGATTAATTTTAATCACAAATAGATAATGTTTACAACATATGCTTTTGCCACACAGTAGATGGAAATGTTTAGATTCTTGGATACATTTCTTGTTTATCAAATATTGTTTTTGCACCGTGATGTCACGTCACAAACGGCTAATACAATAAACTAATGCAAGTGACCGGAAAGCGTGGGGCTACTTCACACCGAGACGTTTCTGCATCCGTGCACATTCAGACCGAAAGTTAACTGCTTGTGTGAGTAAAGTGCGAGGGGAGGAAGTGTTTGGGAGTCAGTCTGAACTTTTCCTCGTCTCGCATCAGGGAGATAATCGCCTGTATCGGCGCACCGTTGTTCGCAGAGCCCTCCTATCTCCTCTCTACCCCTCCAGCACATCACACTGACTGATCCAGAATCAGCAGCTGCTGCTCCTCTCCCCTCTCTTCTTATAAGCGGCGCTACACCGCGCAGAGCTCCAGCCGCGCTCTCTCCACTTCGGGATGGACTTGTCTTGGTCTCCTTCTGCGCATCGCTGTCTCCGTCTGTAGTTCGGTGGGAGTTCTCGGCAGGAGGGAGCAAGCGCGGGTCTTTGCTCTGCTTAATTTTATTTTATTTTTTAACTGAACAGCCACTGCACAATCATTTCCGAGCGGCAGTTCAGAAATGGGAATGTATTTGCATCTGCTGCTCTTGCAGGGTTATTTTGTCTCGAATTTTTTATGCAATGCCGTCGCTTTCGTGGAGGAGCCCGCCGGAGGGAGGTCGGACGGGTACTGCGGGCGGATCCTCCGGGCGCAGACGCAGGGGACCCGGCGGGAAGGGCACCACGAGTTCAGGATCAGGGTGGAGGGGGACCCGGAGACCTACCTGCCGGACAGCACATACAGAGGTACATCTCCACTTTTCTTCCCAGAATCTGACGTGTGCAGTCAGTGCGCGAATCTGCATCCAATTAAACAACTGGATGTTTACCAAACTGAAAACAGAACACTTTTTCAACATGTTTATTTTATTTTTTTAAATTTTTTATTTATGTTGTCTTTTACGATGTTAAGTGGAAACTGCAGCCGCGGGAGATCCAATTTCCAAAGCAAGTCTTCCTCATCCTCCTGCTGGGAGATACCGTTTGATAAGGCTGTTTAATGTTAAATTGCGTTGGCTATATTCACTTCCTCTTCTCTTCCAGAAAGTGGAATCTCTCGAATAACAACATGCAGATACAGGCTTAGAGACACACACGGACAGATCTGGATCCAATTAAGTTGACAAAACAAATTTTAAGTTCCCATCCGGCCGGCCAGATGTGTTTGTCCACGGTGGAAAAGGGGCGACTTTCTCACAGTGATTTCAGATGAGCTCAGAAGGAACGCCTTAAAAGTTTTTCAACCATTTAGACAAAAACTCACAAAAGACAGCGTAAGTAGGCTTACTCAAACCATTTAAGCTGGGATGAGATTGTTTTTTGCTTTCCAGCAAACTGAAAAGGTATATAATAAATGTAAAGAGATGTGGGAAATTGTAAAAAAGGGGTCTTGAAGCTGAAACTGAATTGCTTACCCATCTTATATATGGCATCATTATCCTTGTTGCTGCACAAAGTCCTGCAGGTGATTGAGCATGTGAAGCAGAATGAAAATGAAAGTTAAAAAAAAAAAGATTAAAATCAAAAATGTTTGTATTTATCCCTCTTAGTCAATACAGTACAATCGCCTTTTGCTGTAGTTCCATATTTAGGAGTCGTCTCACTCAGCGTGTGGTTTATGGTTTAATATCTCAAATTAAAGACATTTTTCTTTGAAAATGGCTAAAGCCAATTTAGATTGGATGAAGAGCCTCTCTGATTTTCAAATATTTATCTTAACTGTATTTACATTTGGACTCAAGTAGATATGCCTAAAAACAAACCATTCAATTGTAGCTGTATGTTTAAGACATGTTGTGCTGCCCGAGTCTGGAGTCTTTTGCTGTATCTTCCAGGACTGGTTTGTATTTACCTTCACAACACCACCTTGTTTTTATTATTTTATTTTATTTTTTTTTACCAAAATCATTATGCTCAGGCTGTTTTGTGCATGGCTGACTGGAAATGGGACTCATAATGGTTTTGTTTTAAATAAAAGGGTTATTTCCCAGTGTTTCCCAGTGGCATGTACTCTCACTCATGCCACTCCTCCAGAGGGAGTGCAGACATAGACCATTTCCCTGATTAACACTTTTTGCTTGGCCTGTCACTTCTGGTTGTGCTACTGATTTTGCATACTTGGATAATGGACTGAACAGTGCTGTCTGTGTGAGATGTCCAAAGCTTAGATACCCCTGACCATTGTGGTGTTTCTTGGTCTTCAAGATGCATTTTGTTCACCAGTACTCTCTAACAGCTGGATTTATGCTGAGATTTCACATAGATGGAGTCTAATTGGATGAGATCTGATGGCAGATTTTATGTAGTGGCATCAGAATAAATGCAGCTGATTACAAATGCATGCTAAAATGACCAGATTTCAGTAGACGTTTCTTCGTGTGATGTAAAGTCACAATGAAATATGTTGAAGCTTGTGGTGTAAGGTGACAAAATATAAGAAAACAAGCAAAACAAAACAAAATTAGGACTCATCCTTTGTGTTAGACTTATTTTATGCTGCTTTCACATGGTGTATATGTTTGATGCAAAACCCTAAGAAAACAAAAACATCTGACCTTACAGTGAAAACTGACCCAAATAATTATTACACTTTTTGTTTTTTTGTTTTTCGAGGAAGATTAACTTGGAGGAGCTTATTAAAACAAAAAAAACCCCCTCAAAGTCTACAGAAAATCTTTACATTATGTCATTAAATGTTAAACAGATTTTAACTTTGCTGTTCAAAGTAAATTATTTCCATGCAAGACAGATGTAACGGGTTGAATATGGAATCGTTTCTCGCCGTCTGACGCTTTTGTGTTTATGATTTTTCTTTCTTTTCATAGAAGTTTTTTTTTTTTAATGTTGCTTCAGTAATGAATAGCTGCATACAAAAGATAATTTGCTACAACAGTAAAACAATTCCAGGTTTCTTCCTGGGCTCTGCAGCACAGCGCACAAAGCAGCTCCAAGTTGGAGTGGAGGTGAACAGTCGGGGAGAGAGAGTGGAGCTGTTTTCAGAGACTAGAAACAGATTAGCCCAAAGAGAAATACCTTAAACAGAGAAGGAAATAATCCTCAAACCGTAGTGCAAACAATGTCCGAGGCGAGCGCAACAGAACTGACTGACAGCTGTCATTTGTCTCAGCCCATTCACAGCAGTTACGAGTTTGTCTCTTTTTGAATGCAACTCCACTGCCCTCGTTTTGTTTGTTTTTTGTTGTTTTTATTGCATAAGCCGTAGGCTTCAAAGTCGCTGTTTGGATCAGCGTTTAACCAAGCCTTTCGCTTGTGTCTTTGAGGCTAAGTGTTGTTGAATTTGCATTTCCCCATTCTTGCAGCAGCGCTTCTTTGGACTATCTTGTGGTTTTGCCTGTAACAAAAGAAGCTGGTTGCTTGATTGTGTCTTTGGAACTTTTGTAGTTGAAAACACAGTCCATAAATGCAATAAAGTGTCGTGGCATTTTATTAAAATTTTAAGACATACTTGTAATAATGTAATACTTCACTAAAATAGTAAAATTAGTTTAAGATTTTTTTTAGTCTGATTTTGATTGTTGGGATTTTGAAATTTTAGACTGTTTTAAGACCCCGTGAAAATTTTGAACATTAAAGTTTAAGGCTTTTTATTTTAACATGTAGTCATATTTAATAAACTAGAGAATTATTGCAAAATTAATCAGTTTTAGTAACTCAGTTCACTAAGTGAAATACATATCGACTAATTACACACACACTGATCTTTTCAAGCCTTTATTTCTGTTAATTATGATGATTTTCTTAATGAAAACACAACAATTACGATTAAAACATTGCATTAGATTAAAAATAAAAGAATTAATACAGAAATGTGGAGTAAATAAAACCTTCTTAAAGATTATTTTCAAAAGGTACTTTTCTGACAAACAAGCTTTATCAGAACACATAACCTGATTTTGTAGATATGACTACACTTAAACGTACTTGCAGTTATATTGCTCATGAGAACTCTTAGCATCTGTTACTTTTGGATTAACTATGCATCATAAACAATATTTTTTCTTTGTGGTTTTGCTTTGTTGAAAATCTAAATGCATTTTAAACATATAAAAGTAGATTTTATTTTATTGTCATGCTGGAAAGCTGTAAACTGTTGCACATATTATGTCCTGTATGTTTATGTAGTAGAAATCAACAAGAACTGATGCTGCTCCGGGTTCTTCGAGGAGTATCCCGTTTCTCAGTTAATCGTTTTAAGTAATACCTGATTAATTAACTAGAGCTATGGATGAGGGGAAAGCTAGGAAGTGTGCGATTCAGCTGTATCTTCCTTTATTAACTCCTGTGTGAGATGCTAAGCTGCTGTTTGCAACCTTCACTCTTCCACATCATGCACACTGTTACGATAAACCCTCTGTCGCGATTATCTGCAGTGACCCTGGGTGTCGCAGACAAACCATGAAAATCCAAAGCCAGTTTAATACCCTGATTCTCTGTGGCGCTGATATATACTTACTCACATTCTTGTTTTCCCTCGTAGTGGTGCTTCTAGCCAGCAGCCCTGCTTATTTCAGAGGCTTTACTCTCATCGCGCTGAAGGAGGGCAGAGAGGGCACCACAGACGAAGACTTCGCCGGCCAATTCCAGGTAAGCCTGACAAGGTGGGGAGAAGAGTCTCCGCATATAGAATGTGTTCTGTGTTCTATGGGAACATTCGCAGCAAAGGAGCTCATTTGCAAGCTTTAGTGCACCTTGCAGTCGACGAGGTGGCGCCCTGCTGTTCTCTGATGTGGAGGTTAAAGGAGGTGTTTCTGACAGATACACCTTCTTTAAGGTGTCGAGATGGAAAAGAATAGAGGATCTCTTCCTGTCTTTGGTGCCACCCTTCCAAGGTGTAGCAAACATGGCACCCAGTTCCTGCTAAGTACCAGATATTTCCTCCAAAGGAAGAATAAGGTGACAAAAGGATTAAGGAGGGAAAAAATGCATGTGGGAACAGAGAGGAGATATAAACAGTGAGAAAGAGATGTGAAATGTTTGTTTCAGTAGTAACACAGCTCCCACTGAGCAGCAGAGAGCTCCCAAGGAGTGAGCCAGACTTTCTCAATTACCTTCCTCTCAGTGTAAACAGGAACAAACATCTGTGTTTCCACACTGATTCCTACCAGAGTTACAGCAAACAGCAAGAAATGGCTTTCCCGTTAGTAGCAGTTCAAAAATAGCTGTTTCCAAACTTTTTAGCTTGAAGGATTCTGACTCACGAAATGAGAGTGGAAGATGTTTGGTTCTGATTATTGGTTGAATGCTGAGTCAATTAAGCCAGCATGACGGGAACACATCAACAGACAATATGTTGCTTTTGTAATCTTTTTAAATATTTGTAGAATAAATATGTTGTACTGCTACCAAAACATTGCCAAGATTAATTTCTGCAAAAGACCTCACCACCCCAAATGTGTTGATACTCGACCTTATTGCAGCCCTAATCACAACCGCAGGATCTACTCGTTCAGAGAAAGGACTGAATCTCCTGACTCTTCTAAGGGATCTTACATCTAAGGGAGGGAAAAGTGAATCCTTCATTCATCTAGCTAACTGTGCACAACAACTGGTGTGGGTAGCTTAGCCAGTGCTCTATGTGCAGCCATCTTTATAAGTCCTGAATACTAATCCAGTCGTACTCAGGACAATGCAGAATGGATCTATACAGATGAAGACAAGAGTTATTTACTTAAAGGTGCAGTTCCCTTTGAGGTTGATGGGATTAAAGTATATATAGAGACATCAAAATAAAGTTTTTTTGTTTGAATACCATCCATTGATGTTTCAAAATCAATTAGATTTTTTTAAATGTCTTTATTTGATGAAAATGTTACAATATCAGCATATCGAAAATACAAATTCAGACTGCTTAAGATGTGAAAGCAGTTAAGCAGTCTTAAGAATAACTGGCCAACCAGTTATTCTGTCGAGCCATAAAATTCGTAACTTAAAAAGTGACTTTGACTGATTCCACCCTATGTTTATTCTTAGTATATGAGTAAATATAGGATTATGTGAAATTATTAGACATTTTTATACCACTGGAAATGAACCCTCAATTTACAGACTGAGAAGGGAGGATTTGTGTCTAGATGAGGAGGAGTTCTTGATTGCGCTTTTCCCGCCTGGTAAACATGATGCATTTCTTTAAAACTCCAGGCCTCTATGGATCCTGGTTAACAAGACAACTGCAGTCAAGTTAATAAGTTGCAGATAGTTTCAAATTCCTACAGGGGCTTCATAGGCTCTGGGATCCTTTTAGAAAAACACATTTCCTTGTTCTCTGTGTTGGTGTAATTTTTACATTATGGTGGGAATTCTTATTTAAACCCTCAGCATCCGGATACTTGACAACATGTGTGAGTTCTGCTTGTGTTAGCATTTATTCAGTCCATTAATGTGTTGTTTATCTGACTGTTGCTGTGTTTTGAAAAATAAAGTCACGATTGGATTGAAGTAAACAACTGAAACATTTGTGCACAAAGAGCTGTGGGTGAAATGAGTAGTGCAGTGCCTAGTGTGAACTTGAGATCATGAGACATGCATAATGGATCTCTGTATAAATCCCTGCACCTGAACACTGACACCAACAGCATCTTCTAATGTGTACAGGTGAGTCATCACCTCTGTAGGACAGTTTCAGCAAAAAAAAAAAGACAAACACTTTCATCTTTTACTGCAGAACTGCATTCCCTTAGCTTTTCACTTTTTCATGTAGCAAAGTTGTACTCTTACATGTCCAGGATGGAAACTTGGATATCTCTCTCCCCGTTTAACACTTTTCAGTTTGTTTGCTGAATCTAGGGTCTTTCTGGGATATATATAGTTCCCCTGGTGAGTTCTGGGCGCACCCCAAGATCTCTTCCCAAATGTGCCTGGAAAAACTTGAGGTGCTCCTTGTGAAATCCTGATCAGATGCCCAAATCACCTCAACTGACTTCTTTCAATGTGGAGGAGCAGCAGCTCTCCTTTCAGCTTTGAAGGATAGCAGAGGCCATCAAATCATCTTTGTGACAGAGCTACAATAATACACAAAGCATCACATTTCAGCTGCTGGCATCTGAGACCTTCTGCGTTTGGTCATGATCCATTAATCATGACCACAGCTGAGGTCTGGAACCTGGAGGGACCTGTAAATCAAGAGCTTCACATAATGGCTGAGCTTTTTTTTAACCTTGGCAGTTTGGAGTAGAAACTGCTTTACTGCAGACAAGACCCCAATATGTCCACCCATCTCCCACTCTGTCTTACCATCACTACTGATGAAGACACTAACATATTTGAACTTCTTTGCTTGAGGCACAGACTGACCTCTGACCTGGAGGGAGCAGTTTCAGATAAAATCAATCACCACATCTTTTATCACAAAAACTTTTTCAAGACTCCTGTCATGCCATCTATAGTCATGAACTCTCTGTCATACTTTCCCTCTCCTTTTCAATCATTGTTTTGCTCCAATCTGTGCAATACATGTTTATACATATTCTCAGTTGCACCAAACAATGGGAATGCTTGAGTTCAGCTAAAAATATTTCATCTGGAGATCTGTCCATGGTCTTGTTCCATGGTTTTCTTTTATGACCTTTGGGTGTACATGTGAACATGCATTCCTCCCCTGAGACTCGGGTTATCTTCCCCTGACCTGCTCTCCATGAGTCAGCCCAGATAAAAAAAAAAAAAATGTTGCGCTATCTAAACTCTGGATGGCTCTTCTTGTCCACATTGGGATTACAATTATACTTTATATTCAATTAAAGCACTAGACATTCAATCTAGAATATTAGCCTTTGTGAAGCTTTGTGTTTTCTATTTCTAACCAACCTAATGGATTTTTTTAGTGAGGAAAATTTATTTAGTGAGGAACCATACACAGAGAGGGATATTTCTTATTAATCCAGAGTCCTGCATCCTTATTGTCTCTTCTCCTCTCTTCACCTTCTTTTCTGGAGAATTTAGGCTTGTGGACTGAGATGACAATGGAAACAGGCTGATGTTGTGTCTGCAGACTGCTTCTTTGTGGACGTGACCACAAGCTTTAAAAACATATTTACTTGAAAATATGACCCACTGACGACTCATCCATTCATTCATCCATTGTCTTTAGCTTATGTGTGGTCAGAATATGGGTGCAATAATAATACTTTCAATCTTATTTATGGGAAATATGATCTGGGTCTGCCAATGCGACTAACACGTGTCCTTGGATGGGTCATAGGAGGCATCCTGATCAGTTGCTCGTAGGATGTCATTCAATGATTACCCACTGAATTAAAGATCAATTTATTTAAAATCTTGTGACAGTGTCAATGTCGACTTTATTTCATATCACTTTGCACAGCAAAAACAATAAAAGTAGTATGAGTAGTGAAAGAGCAGAAAAGACCTAAGACAAATAAAGAAAGAATTAGTAAAAGGTTAAAATATCAAGATTTGGACACATCTTCACCAGGGATGCCACCAGGATGTATTTGTTTCAAGATGATTTTAAATGTTGGAAAATATGGACAGGCTGTTCTTTTTCTGTTTGTGCCCTCAGGGAGAGGAAAGTTTCAAGATACTTATGTTTTTTTGCTTGAACTTGCCTACCCTTACAATTTTCACAAACTAGTTTGTTGTGTGAAAATTGAGACAAGAGAAAAACATGTCGAGCTTCAGCTCGAGGACGAGATTGCTCTAGGACCTCTGTGAAGTTGTTGAAAAATCCAGGCCACGGGAAGGTCAAAAGGACGGAGAAGGTTAGTGCAAATATCTAGCTTTTTGGGGTTCAAGTAGTTCAAAACTCAACATCTCAGTGAAACAACAAACAGCTTGCAGTCTAAGTCGAAGTCCCTGCAGAGTTTGCAGGGAGAAGGCAGCGAGCTGAGACTGGAACCATGTGGGCAGAGCATGAACAGAATTGATGTTGACAATCTGGCTTTGCAATCTGTCTGATACATATTCAGACTTTTTGTGGTCTTTAAACGACAGGCGTAATTTACCCGTTTACACTCAGGAAACAAAATACTTTTGGCAAACACTGTCAAATGTTAAAAAATTGTTTTCCTTTTCATATTTTTTGAAACACAGCTATGAAAAAAGAAAAGCATCTGGTTCCATTGTAGAAGCATTACTGTGAAATAAAAGCAGAAATTAGCTTTAGAATCACTTTATCAAATATGATGTTGTTCTTATTGCATTCATGCAGAGATAATACAAAAATAAAGCATGATGGTGATTATGTAAGTTCATATAATTTATTCAGAGTATATCTTTCAAAGGTTAGCTGTGACTCTACATCTGCAGTGACATGACTGCTCTTATTCACTGGAAGGGAAGACGGTTGAAGGAAGTCGAGGTTCCCTGCATGGCTTTTCTGTCTCCTCACGCTGTGGTTGTTTCTGGCAGCCGTCCTGGAATGTGCCCGCACGCTGCTTCTCTAAAACACCACAACTAGGAGCTGTTATTCATTGACAGCTCTTCAAACAGTAAGATTCACTTTTAATGCATTACTGCCGCTGAAAGACTTTCATTTGAATTTGTCAAACATTTGAAAGAAAAAAGCCTGAAAGTCTGTCTGAACGTCTCATTGAACTGGCCCATTCTCTGCTTTTGAGATGTGTGTCTTTGTGCTTAAATGTGCTTTGACAGGACATACATGTCTGGTTCTGCTTGTGTATGTTTTTCCCAGCCCTCTGTGTGTTACTGTGGGACATGGGTCATATTTATCTAGGTCAGCAGTGTGTTATTGCTCTGGGAAACAAATGGAGGTTGTTTGAATAGGGGAAGCAATAAGAAGAGGTTAGATTATCTTTTATAAACGGTCTGGAGTTTTTTCGGGGTACAAACACTTAATCAGTTTAACCCAAGCCATAGACGTAGAGGGAATACAGACAATCTCAAAGGCAAGTAAAACGCAACAGCTGAAATAAAGCAGGAACAAGGCTTGACAGTGACCTGATATATAACACAAACTCCAAGATAATCCTTAAATAATTGTTTCTGTAGTTTGCAAAGCTCTAACTGAATATCTCTCGGTCCCTGTTTTCCTTTTAACATTACCTTATGAGGAAAACCCACAGGCTTGTTGATTTTATTGAAATGAAATGCGTCCTTGAGATGGCGAGTTCCTGTGTGCCACTGTTTGTCCTTCCAGCAGTGGAAGGTAAGGCCCAGGCGAGTCTACTGAGAAACGCAAAGGAGGCATGACATAATTATATAGGCAACATCAAATGAGATCGAAAGAGGAAGGGTTGATTACCACTACTTTGATGGACAATCAGGCACTGAGGACTGTCCTTTAGCACCTCTTATGCAGCCAGACTGATAAGCCTAATGGGGACCATGTGAATTGGCCGTATGTGCTGTCATGCCCTCACAGAGTGGAATCAGCAGCACAGGAAGAACGAGAAGAGGAATGCAACAACCCAAAATCAGCTTTATTATCTGATAGTTTCCTCTTCTACACAGGGAAGAATTTCATTTTTAGAAACGGCTGAGGAGCCAGAACTGAAAATCTGAAAGAGCAAAACGTCTGCAAGTAACCTGTCTACCTGCACTTTGGAGGTGTGTGTGTGCTTCCTCACCACTGGTATCTTGGTGTGGGTGTGATTAGCGTGTAGACATTGCGTGAGTCCAGCATGTCCAGTTTTTCTTCAAATTCTTTAATGATAAGGTTGGTCTGTCTAAGCCACACTGCATGGGTTAGACGATCAGTGCTGCTACTATGCTTTTTCGTGCAGCACCAAGGACTCGGATACACTCCCATCTATGATCGTGTGTATTAGTGTAGGACCCAAATGCAGGCAGAAGGTGGTGGCAGGAGGTGGAGGATTGAGAGGCATTAAAGAGTCTAAACACACAGAGGGATTTGATTAGGGTTATGCTAGAGGAACAAGAATTATTAACAATATTGTTTTCTGTACAGCAGAAGAATCCTAAATAGAATAGGTAGAGAAACTGAAGAAGAAGAAGAAGACTGGCTTCAGATACATAGAATAAACACAGATGTGGACAAGCAGAAACATGGGGCAGTAGCAGCTTGCCAATGAAATCATGGGGTGAATTACTCAACATAAAAAAAACAAGCAACACACTTTAAAGTGCTGACTAAACAAAAAAACTGAATGTCCAACACGTCACGACACCACCATGATGACAAACCACAATGGAATTTTTGTGGATGCTCAATAATATGCAATAAAAAGCCAGTTGCATTCCTGGTGAACCACAGCACGCCTCTCCAAGTTGCTGCAGAGACCGTCCGTGTTCGGACAGATTTTTAATGCTGTCACACAGTCATAGTCTCATGTGAAGTGATCCTAAGGCATTTTAGAAACAATGTTTAAAACACTACTTCTCTGCAAAACTATCACATTTGAGTAACTGGTCTACTGATCCCTTTTGTCACACTTTTTGCTTTGTGACTTTGACTTCTTTAACCATCCAGCTGCTCCTGCCAATTCAATAGAAATATAAGACATAAATAAAAATGTAAAGCTAAACTATATATTTCTCTTTTTGTTTTAACTAATGGTAACATTGTAATGAAGCTTACATACAGAGTTCACTTTGAGCTCATCTTTTAATATTTGACCACTTTTAAGCAAGTTTAAAGGATACAGAAAATTCTGACCAATCAGTCACAAAATTCATTTTGCCAGCCTGTCAGTACGTCAGTCGCATGCTTTTGGAAGATCTGGGTTTTGCAAAGATATTGACGAGAGAGAAATAAAAATAAGTACATTTCTACGTCTGCTTTTCATTCCAGATTACTATACTGATAGAATTATATAATGCATGTCTACCTTTAGGCTAATGAAGGAAGAAATAGCTTGAAGAAAACCTACGATGGAAGTAAATTCACTTGACATAGCTTGTTCTTGCCTGCTATGAACTTTGTGACTGACATGGGAGGTTGTGAACATTAACACCGCAGCAAAGAAAATTTGGTTTCAGAAAAAAAAAAAAAAAAAAGGCTAAATGAGGATTTGAAGGTTTCCCATCTTGCCACATTAAAGCTTGATTAAGCTGTATTGTTCAGAATAATGCTATAATCTGCACTACAGAAATAATGGGTCATGGGAAATTACTTATGAAAGAAAATTAATTACCACTCCATGATGTCATTAGAAATGTCTCCATTTACATCTTTAGTGTTTGGAAGCCAAAAATCATTATACCGCTGTAGTCATTACAGCCTTGCGACTCTGTGCGGGAGCTTGTTATAGTTTATTCATGCTGTTTCGTATTGATAACAGCTTAAGCAAACAAAGCAAGACAAAATAGGCTGGAAAGATGGCAACACATGCAAACACAAGAAGGCTCACACATGCAGATTCATTTATTAAAAGTAGCTGCAGTAATATGTGGTAAGGCTCGGCCAAAATGAGGACAAAGGGAACCTAGAGATAAAGCAAAGGTTTGATAATGGAAAACTAATAATGCTGCAGTTCAAAAAGTCCAGTCAGAAAAAGCCTCAAGGTAAATCAATTTTTTTTATACAAAGACTGTATAAACAGAGACAGAACACAATGACAAGATGGAGCTTGTTAAAATAGGCTGCATAACAGACATATGGACTAAAAAAAGGTAATTTGTATTATATATGTAACACATGACTGGAGCGACTTAAAGGAACTGTAGACAGTAGCTTGAACTGCTTTCGCACTGATTGTTATGCAGGTATTTTGGATCAAAAGCACAAATAAAGCACATTTTGTTAGTAATCAACATCTTACCTGTGACTTTTGCATATGATATGCTTCTGTTAAATTATGATTATATTAGGAACAGGTGGACATTTTGTTAAGTGATATTGTTTATGCTTAAGGCATTTTTTATAGTGGGAGTAACAATCTAGTTTGTTTTTCTTTCATAGTTGATGATAATTCGACCTTTTAAACATTCAACCTAAAGTTGAATGTTTTATTTTGCCCGACAGGTCACATAGCTGCGACTAACTGTATGTGAAAATAACATAATTATTTCCAAATACGCAGCTCTAAAATAAGACTTGATTTTTTTTTATTTTTATTTTTGCAGCTATTGGATTCCAGTTCTAATTGAATTCCAACAGAAGCTCACGTCTTTCAGCACACTGAGGTTCTGAATGGGTGATCTTTTGCATACAACAATAATATGAAAGACTGGTGTTTGACAAAATGAAAGTCAGGGGTATTCCATCAAATATTTATTTAACAATTCTGTTATGTTGCTTAGCAATGTATGCAAACTTGTTTTTGTTTTATTTGAGGTTTAAAAAAAAAGATATATATTTTTTTTCTTCCTAAAATGAGAGAAATTTTAAGTTTCGCAATGGGTGTATAATTCTGTCCAGTTCGAAATACTGATAATAAAACATGTTTTCAGTATGAACAAAGTCTTCCTGTAACTTAGTACACTGTGCATACTAATTGTGGCATGATGTAGCATTGGGACTTTGCCGAGGCTGTTTGGTTTTGAAAATTGATTGGATTCCCTGTGGTGTTCCTATGTTTGACATCCTGTCTGACTAATCTAGTCTGTAGATGTCAGTTTTATCAGAACTAAAACAGATGTGTGTTTTTACACAGAGCTCGGTTTCGAAGACATCTGGTGGAAAGGAAAGCATTACACGAGAGCGGTTCTGATCCATTCCAGTGGTTCCAGTAGAAAAACATGTTGCCACTGCCTATGTTAGAGTTTGAGGTAGACCAACTGTTCTTGTTTGTGCATGCGACTTGGGAGTGATTTTTCTTTTAAGACCTCACTTTTCTTTAGCAATAAAGTCCAGTTCTCTGCAGCTGATGTCCCTGGACTCTGTGACAGGATGGTTGTCACGACTTTTCATTAAATCCTCTATTTTGCAAGTTGTGTGGACCACCACTTTGTGCGAATAAACATCAGCAGAAATGACAAAACATTATCAATACTTGCCTGTATGTAATTATATTGCCGAACAATGCATTACCTTGACATTTTCAAATATTAGACACTCCTACATACATCAGTGCACATCTGTTGCACAGATGTTAGAGAGAATAGCTGTTGCAATGCAAATGTTGATTCCCATAATGCTTTGAATCTGTGTGGAAAGGGTTATCACAATATTTAAATAAAGTGCAAATGGTACCTTAGAGATGATGGCAAACTGTAATTAGGACTGAAGGAAGCATCTGTATCCTGAGGACAGCACAGTGCCAATAATGACACATATCACAATGATACTGACATAACAAGATGATAATGGTGCAAAAATCATTGGTTATATCCCCTTTGGGATACTTGGGGAAGATCTAGAACAGTAATTTGTTGATGGATGCTCCCAGATGGGATATCTTCAGCTTGTATTGTTGGTGTATGTTAAGCAGGGAAATAGAGAATGCATACCACTGCTGGCCGTTACTCCTGTAGGAGTGACAACAACAAGACAAGTGATAAACCAGTGGCAACAACAAACAATAGCAAACAACAAATAAAATATTGCCTTTAGCAACTACTACTACTACTTGTAAAAATCCTTTAGAGAAATTATTAAAATGTTAACTTGCTATAGATATTGGACATTTTACTGTTTCATTTACAGAAGGCAAGACAAGAGAAGTTTATTTATATTGCTCATATTATTTACAAGACAATCAAAAGTGCTTTACAGGAACTCAGCTTAGTACGTCAAACACCAAATGGCCTGACATAAACAATACACACATTAAGCTACAGTTTTAAATGAGGTAAATAGGTAGCAAAAGTGGAAAAAATACTTGTCCAGTGATCGTTATTCTATGTGTTGACTGTGTTCAATCTTCTGCTTCAATCTCTCATTGTAATTAGCCAACAGTTCATTAGTGAGATTCTCTGATTAAAATCTGAAGCAAACACATTTCGTCCTGTCTAAAAGGTGCAAACGGTTTCTGCATGTTTCAGGTTTGCAGGGATTTTTTTTCCCCCAGATATGAAAACCAAATACCTTTTTTAAACACACCTGTTTAGAGTTTCTTTTGAAACATTGCAAATGAAACATTGATAAACATTCTGATGTGTAATACTGCCACCGAATGGAATGTTTTAATTGTTGACTGTCGTCTATGACTGTATTTTTTTTGTATTTTATGACGTTAAGCACTTTAAACTTTCTTGTTGGTGAAATGATTAGTGTCAAGCAGTCCAGTACTTTCACATTTTTTGGTGATATTTTGCCTCAACATGTTAGTTACTTTGTTCCCCTGATATGTTGTCCAGGTGATAGACTTGCCTGGTATTGTCAAAGCTTTTTACAACTCACCTCAATGGCATTCACACAAAAAAGACAAACAACAAGAAAAGGTCACGGCAAAGTGAAAAGGCAGAAAATGAAACCTTCTTTTCAAAGCAGAACAGACGTTCAGACATTCATTCAAAAACAACTGAAATTTTTAATGTGAGAAGTGTGATGAACAGCTTTAGGAGTCTTGCAGACCAGCTGGTTGATATGGATGATATTCCAGCCATTATACTGAAAGTATAGATGCATACGTGGAAGAGTGTGAGTTGTGATACTCAGTGAACAGCATGCAGAACGTTTTTCTGATTGTTGCTTTGTGCAATTGTACAGTTCAGGTCAGAGAATCACATATTGGAAAGTGAAGGGACTTTCAAAGGGCGGCTGTTTTCACATGCGACTCTGCTGCCATGGCTGGGTGGGTGAGACATAGAATGTAATATGATGCAATATTGATGATAGCCCCAAGATCTCAGAGGTGTTCTGCAGTAATAGAGCTGCTTTGATTGATGAAAAACTTCAGGCAAAATGTCGGTGCCTCCGAGGTCTTCATCAAGACATGAAAACTTTGTGATTCTCTGAAATGAGCTCATCCTCAAGTGGAGATGTGACATTTCAATTTATCATTCTGTCTCCTTGTAATTCTTTTCTTCTTTCTCATATTTGAACTAAAGTCCCAATGGTTTTAACTGTATTCACTGCTTTGCAACTGCATGACATTTAATTGCTATCCTGGAATGTGTGTGTGTGTGTGTGTGTGTGTGTGTGTGTGTGTGTGTGTGTGTGTGTGTGCGTGCGCACAGCAACCAACAAACACGCACACACATATGCTCGCTAATATCAGCCGTTTCTGTCAGATTTCTCCAGAGGATCGTAGGTTTGCCGTGCCTGTCACCCAGGCTTTGTGTGAGTGTGTTTGAACAGAGCTCTGCGTTTGCTTGTGCAGGCACTCTAAAGCATCTGTGTTTACCGACTGAAGTGGGAGCAAGAGATTGAGCGAGATTGAGATAGACAAACCGTGGACTCTCACTGACATGCCAGACTCTGCAAAGAAAACTAACACCTCTTTTGACAGTCTTCCCACACTAACCTGACCTGCTACTCTATTCTTCGCTGGCTCAGTATTTTGTCCATGCACTGGCATCATTGATCAATTTTAAATTGTGCTGCATTAGATTTGCTGAACATTTAATTGGATTATGAGCAATTGCAGCAGTGCATATATAATTCCATCACATGAAAGTTGTTCCCTTCCTCTAAAACTCTCTCTGTCTTGATGTAAACAACCAAGTTATTGAGTTTAGATTGGGCCTAAAAAAAAGTCCAATCTGACCCGGTCCGAGCCCATAGACGTTGTGTCTGAGCTCAATCCAACCAGACTAATTAACTCTAATTACAGCCCTGAGCCTGAAGTAAACATGCATTATTATTTTAAGTTGCTATCAGTCTAAAATCAATTCCAGACTCCTGACTTTGCTCTTTTCTGCCTTATTAGCGTAACTTCTTCCATTTTTAGCTTTGTTTGGCATCTTCCAGCTTCGTTTTGTCACTTGTTGTAACCACCAGGGTGAGTCGGGTACAAATCTGACTGATTTCAGTGGAGCCGGGCCGGGCAATGCACATTAATTGTGCAATGTGCTGCACAACTATTGCACATAGTATAGATCTAAGCTATAATTTGAAACTAGCGCAAAGTAGGGCTGGACGACATGGCTGAAAAAGTATCATGATACAGTAATTTCATATAATTTGATGTCGATAAATATCGATTAGTTTTTGTTTTAAATATCTGAAATACTGCTAAACTGGTGAAGTGACTTTCCCTGTTTTATCCATAATTGAGCTGCTGTATTAATGTAGCATGAGACATGTGTAGTGGTTTCCAGGGCTGAAACAGAACTTTTGACCACACAACAGCAAAGGCGTAACATTGATTTTGTGTAATATAACTTGCCAAGTCTTTGTCACACTTGGAAAAACATCGGTGTAAAGAGCAGATCCTCTGCTTTCAAATAATATTGTTTTTGCACTTGGTGACACAAACAGAATCATTTACGACCGAACCGAGTTTTCTTAAATTGGCTCATTCTTTTGCATTGACTCTGTCATCCAAAATATGCCACACACTCTCCATATGGTTGTGGTTGGGACAACTCTGCTTCTGAAGCAGTGACAGTGGTTTGGAAATAAACCCCAAGCCAAAAATACTTATCAATTTGTAAAATGTTCTTCAAGTACTTCAGCCAGCTTTTTTTCCTGGTATTTGGAAAACCCACCTTAGAATTTAAAGTTCATCTCCTGAGAACATTTTTAAATGGATATATTCACACGTTGTCATCACATTATCAGTTTCAATAACATTACACAGGATTGTTTTGACTGCAATGGTTTATTCCAAGAGTAATGAATTAAGGGATTGCATTCCAGTCATATGACATATTCTGCCATCTGGATGATGTGCAGCTGGTGTTGATGCTCATACCTGACAACAGAGAGCTGGCAGCAGTGTGTTGAGAAATGAGGAAAAAAGAGTGATACAGAATTGGACTATAAAGTCAATCATATAATTTTGTATTATTACCCTGTCTCTTTTTTTTTCTAAATAACTAAAGCTTTTACTTTTGGTATTCCACTGTGTTCGTTTGACTTCAGATTTTAGTGTATTAAGTTGACTGTAAGAATATTTAATCAGACCTATCTTGAACCATACTTTGGGATCAGTCACAGGAACTGACTTGCTTCATAAACAAACCCAGTGCGGTTAGTATTACTGGTTTGCTTTTTTCCATAAACGTGTTTATGGTTGTTTGGCATCTCTTCAGAGCATCTCAGTTTTCTTCTTGTCTCCAAAGCAGCGTTGTACTTAATGCTTACGCCTCAGTAGACTCAACTTCAATTTAAATTTGCACGATGCAAATCTGCCTTTATATTCCTGTCAAAAGGCAGTAGCTCTTTGCTGTCATTCTCCTTTGTTTGGGTCTTTCTGAAATCTGTCTCTTCATTTGCCTTTTAGTGAGTTGTTTGTTTCAGCATTTGACTGAGAGAGCTTCAGTCTTAGTGAAAAAAAAAAAAAATATGTAAATGAAAGGCGGATCAGTCACCGTAGAAATATGGAAATTATTCATCAGCGGAAAAAGCTCCAAAAGGGGAAACTGTTAGTGAGTTTGAGTCAAGCAGGATTTCTGGGAAAGAGTGCTGAGTCTTTGTTATTATTATGGTGAGACAGCTGGGAAACACATGCTACAAGGTCATAGGGCCACATGAGGTTCTGTTTCGCTATGTGTTTAGTCTGTAAGGTTCGTGACAAGGTTTAAGCAGTGCATGTCTTGAATGTACAAGTCTGTTATTATCCAAAGCCTCACCTTAGGACTTTGACAAGGTTTCCCTTTCCCACAGCTTTGCTCTTGACTCAACTTGCTGCCAAAGATTGGCCACAGAGAGTACGGAGCTACTTGATAAGTTAAGGTCAGGTTGCATGACTGAACATCCCCACATTCACAGGAAGTGGTGAAAGAAATAAACCTTTAGTCATCCCCCACACCCCCAGCATCACCCTCCCTTAGCATTCACAAAATAGTTTTTATCTTGATAATATATGAAAAACATGTCTTTGTTGAACTCTCTTTTATTTTCCCCATCTGCCTCTTGTTTCCAGTGACAACTGAAATTGTGCAAATAAAGTGTAGACGACAGCAAGCCGCCCATAGCAACCTGTTTTACGAGCAGCTTGAAAGATGGACTCAAATACCAAATTCTAGTGATGTGTACAGAAAAGCTATAGTTATGTGTTGAGAGAAAAAAAAAAGATTAAAGTAATTATTTTCTATAGAGCAGCAAAATTGAGCTCTACGGCTTATATACTATGCATATTAGTTTTATTAAAGATTGCATGTATCAGATTGAAAAAAGAATCAGATCAACAGTGTCAGATCACCAACCCACCTCCTACAAACAAATAAAGATAAGAGACATTGTGTGAAGATTAATTATCATGCTGTGAAATAATATTATTCCGGATGTAACGATCAGAAAAACATTGTTGGCATCAAAGGATAAATATTTATTAAGCCCTGACAAAACTCTCTATTACTTCCTGTCCTTCAAAGGAGACGGGATGTTGTGGTTCCCTGATGTGAAAAATAATTACACAGAGATGACATGGTGTTTGATAGCCATCTAATATTCCTGCTGTCTTTCCTCATCACTTTGAAAATAATATACAATAAAACTACTGTTCACTTGAGTTAGAAGAAAGAAATGTCATGATTTCACAGTGATTCCATAAAATCACATTGCAACCTTTTTCTTAAAATAAATTTTAAGGTTTACTATGTTGCTCAAATCTAGTTCCCCTATCAAGAACTAGTTCTAAGTCCAGTTCACACAGGTTAAATCGAAGATAAACAGTTTGAACAAAGTTCCCAGTCTTAATATAAACAAAATATTTTCATGAAGTAAAGTCTTAATTGATTTATGGATCAAGATATATGAATAATCTTACATTTGCAACTTGGCCTGTTGTGTCGTCTTTGCTCATAAAAACTGTGTTTCATGTGTTCAAGCTCTCAAAAAGGCTGTTCTCATTCACATATTTTCATATTTTTTAGAAAGCCAACGGAGCACTCTTAAATCACTATGAAGTCCTGTCTCATATTTAATAAAATTTTGATGCTGCATAAACACATCAGCCGACAAATCATTATTCAAAATACGTGCTATGATTTCAGCTACTTTTACTCTACTAAAGTCAAAGAGCAAAGTGAGAATAATTATAATACATCAAGCTGTGACTTAATTCCTCTATTTGTCACTGCTGTAGCTCCAAGCTCCCGCTCTGTGAGTTGAGTTGAACTTCTAACCTGTTGGATCTTCAACTTTATCCACTTTTTCTGCACAAAGCAACATATGTTGTTCTGTTTCGGAGACAATATATGTTTTCGTGTCCTTTGTAAATCTGATATGACATGTGCATAATGCCACTTATTGTATTGCCAGATCATCGATAATGATGACACCCAGTTCATGACCAACTGCCCTCCTGCGGTGACGGAGAGCACACCTCGCAGAAGAACCAGGATACAGGTCTTGTGGACCGCACCACCCAGTGGTACTGGGTGTGTTATTCTCAAGTAAGTTTTATTCTCATCTAATTATTCTCATACCTTTATGTTCAGAGCTACAACCGACGATGAGTGACAGTTTTCCATTAAATATTAGGGTTGCGATATAAAAAAAACTAGTTGGATTTAGTATTTGCATGTATATTAAGATAACAGCAATTAAATAACTAGTGCAAAAAAACAAAAACAAAACGTGTTTTAAATTTTTTATGTAGTTTGTTTTCTGCTTCTCATTCAAATTTTTAAGTTGAGTTTGCTATATTAAAAAGAAAAAAAAATGTGTTGGGACTATTATTTCTACTGAAACAAAGCTCAACATCTTAATAAACGAAGTTCCCATTTCCCAGGCCCAGTTACCTTTGACCTTACAAGCAGGTGTTACTGGCTAAAGTCAAGTCGGTGACTCCAGGTGTTTTTTTTTTTTGTCTTTTTTTGTCTAGCAGCACAGCATACCTTAGCTCTTGTAAAGGGATGATCTTCACAACACAACTAAAGATGATTACTGGGTACAATTTGTTGTTTCAAACAGGTGTGACTTTGAGCATCAGCGTTACTTTCAAGGAGTACGTCTGCATTATGTGTCTCATCATTAAAGTGGGTGCTCAGACTTTAGAATAAACACTTTAAAATGTCAAATAAATATTTGCTCAGAATAGTGTGGTGTTCATGTTTGAGGATTTAAATGGCTGTTCAGGACCGTATCATTTTATAGCTCCATTGAAAAACAATGCCATTTTTCCCTGTGATTTTTTTTTCACCATTGGTGATGGTCTGGGAATATTAATCAGATAAATGACATTAAGCAGCTATTTAAAGGTTTATCCTGACAATTAAATTGCTCAGTCTGACTGGAAGTGTGCATATTGCCTGTCAGCTATTAGTAAGTGACATTTTGCTTTAATGAGAGTTGGGTGGCTCACAGGGAGCTTTGCTTTGTGGGAGGAGATAGATTGCTTGGTTCCTTCCCTCTGTCTTTTATTCCTTCCTTCTTACTGTCCTTCCTTCCTTCTTTAGGTCAAATTGTGGAATCAACAGGTGAGACAAACCCAAACTTTCTTACCAGAAACCGAACCACTCACTTCTGAACATTTAGAGGATTTCATTCAGTCTAATGAAAAAAAAAATACTTAACATAAACCAGTTTAAAAATAAAGACAGTTTGTGGTAAAAGTTATTTTTGTTGCTCAAATGGGTTGAGTGATGAAATGATTTATGGTAAATTTTGATTGAATACAGCAGACTTCATGACATCGGTGTTCAGCCTCTGGACTGTTTTGATAAACGCATTTATTTCCAGCATGTTTTGTTTCTAAAAGCAGCAGCAAGCTGTTTTACCATTGAGTAAAAAATTGGTTCGTTAGAAAAACGGAACAGAGCCAGAAGAGCGAAACGTAACAGCCCGGAGGGACTGATTTTCATGCACATCAGCTACAATTTGTGCTTCTGTAAATGTAATATTCTCTGATAACAGAAAGCACTTACTATTAATACATGATGAGATGTTATTCAAGCAATGTGCCAACAGAAATAAAACAAACGCGCACGACATGGAGTGATGGCACTGCACATACCTTCAAGACATTTTTTGACAAGTAAGAAATGTAAATGATAAACAAGGTAAACCTCGCAAAGAAAAATGTTTCTCCCTTGTTCATTTCCGTCTCCCTTTCTGACTACCTGAAGGGAATAAACTCCCTGACATGCATCTTTTCCTCCACTGAGCGATAAGCTTTAACTTGCCCTCACCTCCACAGCACAAGCACAGCTGTTGCTTTTAATTTATCTACTGCCGTTGTTTGACAGATGGCATGTAGCCATCTCCAGTAATTACTGGTTCAATAAATCTGACCCTGTGTTGTGGAACATCTGCTATTTCAAATTCACCTCATATTACTGTCAAGATTGTCCAAGATAGAGATTTAGGATTACCTCATCTAAACTCTCTGCATTGTAAGTCTTAATTTTACCTTGTTAGGCTATTTTTGTTTCTGTCTACAACACTATGTTAATAGGCCACACTGGAGTTAAAGTGATTAGCCCATGTTTAGATTTCTTTAAATGTTTCAGACCATCAAGCAAATTGTCATATCAAATAAAGAGAACTGAGTAAATACAAACTGCAGATTTAAATGCTGGATTTCAAACAAGCTATCAAATTTAAGCTGACATATGTAATCCAAAAGAAAAATACTTAAATAGAAAATGTCAAAAAAACATGAAGTAGGTGAAAAAGATTAAAAAAAACAACACATCACTACAATTTCTAAATAAATTCAAGAATAGATTGGAAACAAAATATCTGTCCTTTTTGCCATGACAGGCTACAAAGTCATTTTTAAGGCTTTAGGACTTCCATGATTCAGAATGAGAGGCATTATCTACAGATGGAGAAAAACAGAAAACAGATGAACTTTGCCAAGACTGACCAGCTCACCAAAATTGCTGAAATAATGTACTGATTGATCCAGGAAATCAAAGAAGATCACAGAACAACATACAAAGCAGAAAAGGCTTCATTTGCCTCTCTCATGCTCTGCATTCATGATTCAACAATAAGAAAGAAACTGGCCAAACATTGCATCCATAGGAGGGTAAAAACTGAAAAATGGCCAAAAATGTCTTTCCCAAAATCTGTGGACTGACAAAGCGAAAGTAGAAGTTTTTGGGGACCGTGTTAATACATAAAGATCTGAGGCTGCTTCAGGACATGGTCAGATTGATGGACACATGAACTCTGCACTCTTTCAGAAAATTATGAAGGAGAATGTCAGGCTGCCAGTATTGAGCAAAAGGTCAAGAACACTTTGGTTGTATCCAAAGCACACCATTTTCACTTCTCAATAGGCTAAGAGACGGAAAAGACAAAGATCAGACTTTAATCTAGAAGAAATTCCTTCTAATTTTCGCATAGTCACGTTGATTTGGATAAATCGGAATGCGGAAAACTACATTTTAGTTTTTAGGTACATGTCTGATAATCTTAAACATGCAAGTATTGGGAGGGGGAGAGGCATAATACGTAGTAAAGTCAAATACTTTTTTAAACACTTCAGTGCATGTGAAGGAAGACATAATGAATCTGATGAAAACAATTGATCAAAATCAACTTTACTACACAAGACTAAATCTGACTTCTTTATGCAAACTAATATCAATGTCACTTAATTTAATAATCCTTAGAGCCAAACATTTCATTCTTGTGTTTATGTTCAGTCTGTAATATGTTCAGTGTTGAGGATGTCAAACGCTTATTTCCGTGTTAACTGGAACTGGTTCTCACTCCAACTTCCTTTAATTGGTCTTTGTCTTTGTGCCCTCTTGGACTCTTATTAGTTTTTTTCTTCTCCCTCCTGGGGTCTTGATCTAATAACTTTAAAAAAATCTGCTCTCTCAAACCACCAGTAGAAGCTGTAATACTATGAAGACTGGAGCTTTTTTTTTGTTTTGTTTTAATTTCTGCTGTAAAATTTACTGTATGTGGGTTTGCCAAGAATTACATAAGATGTTTTTTTTTTATTTCTCTCACTTTCAAAGTTTGCAGCTGGCAGCTAGTTTGTTTATTTTAACATAAAGACAAGAAACAGGGAAGCTCAGCCAGCTTTACTCTGCTAGGAATAATTACAGCTGATGTAAAGTGACGAAAAACAGTGGAACATAAAAATAAAAGGAGTCAATTGTAAAGTCTATAGTTTTCTTAGAAGTAAATGGTAAATGGTAAGTGTCTTGTACTTGTAGAGCACTTTATCAAGTCCAGATGACCCCAAAGTGCTTTACACTAGAAGTATTAGTTATAATAGCGTTATAGATTTGTTTAAATCAACTTTAAATCACTTCTAGGATAACATTTTTCAATTGTTGTATGCCAGGTCACAGCTGCTGACTCTTGTAACCTCTCTAGCGTTGTCACAGGTGTCCTGGAGTCTTCTCTCATTTGTCTCTTTCTATCACCGTCACTCAGTTTCTGAGAACGCCTGACCTTAGAAGATTTACATGTTTCATTTTGCTTCCATTTCATTCATTTCATTGCCTCAGAGATTTTCTGTTTCCATCCGTTCGCTTATACTTTTCAGTGACCTGTTCTACGTTTTGCTTGTAGTGCTCTCCTAGTCTTCATGCTATAAGCCAGGAATACTGATTAACCAGTGAGCGGACCTCCCAGACACAGATGTCTTTACATTGCAATCTCTTGAGACACACTCACTGCCCTCAGATGATCTCCGTTCCACTCACTGTGAGATTACAAACAATTGACTCTTGAATTTTTTTTTAATTAGGTCAGTCACTTTAAACAGAGCAACTATTTATACATTTATTATATGTTACATATTTTTATTTCATTGACATTATTTTGTAGAAATCGGTGTTCAATTTGACATTAAAGGACATTCTTTTTGTCAAAATGCCAGATTTTTTTTTTGCTCATGATTGCTTTGTAAAAGCAATACAAAGGTAAAAAGCGTCCAGTGGAGTGAATACCTTTTATAGGTTCCCTCACTTTTTAATCGCAGTCTGTGTAAGCAGTAAACTGATGGTAAAAATAGCCAAAGTCCAAAAGAAAACTGTGAAACGTCCTAGGAAAGCTTGGCTGTTCAAGAAACGTTCGAGATTTCACAAGAAAGTCACCTTTAAGGCACAGTTAAAGTAAAAGAAAACATTTTTGTTGTTGTCACACACTTGATATTCAGATTATGTTCTGGGTATTCACAGATCAGGATGTATTGCTGTGTTCTGCGGTTTGCCAGGCTTGTTAGTGCAGCTTCTTTAGAGACACTTTTCCTTCTAATTTACACATTGTGAGCTGAACCCTGGAGAGAAGTCACCTGTTACAAACACTGCTATCAGTTTCTTGGCAAGCAAACCATGTCAGCATCTTTTAAATAGCACACTCCATAATGCGCTGTCTTTGTTCATCTCACTTGTTCCTGGCACTTGAACTAACAGCAGCTTGAAGATGCAGTATGCAACTTATCTTCTCGAGGCTGGTTGTGTGCTGTCAGGACTGCCCTCCTCCTCTGCTGGTCAAATTCTTGTCATTCATCTTGTTGAGCTGCCTAGAAATGTTGCCTCAGGCAGCGGGAAACGGCAGCTGTAAAACCTCCACAAAGTGCTGATTCTTCCCCCCCTTTTCATAACATATTTAGATTTTTTACTTACTTATCCTTCATATTTTCTTATGTTAAGACATAACTTCCAAAAGAGTTTGGGACATTTAAATACTGTTGAAATATGAAGCTCCAGTGATGTTTGGCATACAGATGTTTGTTTGTTTGTTTTTTTTAATCTAGCAAGAATTGAGGACAAGAGGAAACAGTTTAAGCATCAGTAAAAATCCAACATTTATAGAAAATTTCGCAGTTGTTGAAATATACTCAAAATAATCTATAGTTACACGTTTACAAAAGTTATCGATTCAGAATAGTCTGTGCAGTAAAAATATTGCTCGAAGTAAAACATTTGTTTGGTGCTCAGGCAAGTAATTTTAGATATTAGATGTGCCGTCCCTGGCCTAGACGACCATGCCTGATATAGATTGTAAGATTTGAAATCCATAGATAGGATTTGGAGTAGAGCGAAAAAAAAACCCCAACTGATTTACACTTGAAAGTTTTGCTTGTATTAGAACATATAACATAAACAACTTGATTAAATATTCTCAGATTCTTGCAATAATGATGACTCACCCACCCTATTTCCTTCCCTTTTTCTGTCTTGAAGTCTTCATCCCATTTCATCTGACACATGCTATGATGAGTATTTTCAGCCCTAAGCTCTTTTATATTCCTGCCTTGTTTTGACTTTTATCTTTTGCAAGCATGAAGTTCTTGTTTAAGCAAGGCCCCCCCAGGCTGTGACAAAGTGCAGAGTGTGTACGAACATTAGACTGCGTGGGTATTTGTGTGTGTGTTTGTGTGTTTCCCACCTCAGGTCATAAAGGTCTTTCTTGTAGCTCTGATGAGTTTACCTCAAATCTGTGCTTTAATCTCAAGAAAGTCTTGAAAAGTCTTTTGGTGTCTAGAAAGTGTTTCCCACCTAGAGCTAACATAGAGAAGGGAAGGTGAGAGAAAAAACAAGTGTGTGTGAGTGAAAAGATGGTGAGGAAGACAGTTTTTCCAATCTAGGTTTTGCTGTCCTGGTGATTGTTATCAGGTTTATACTTAGAATTCTCCATCTCTGCCCTACGGCTGTCTGTTCATCACATTTTCACCCCACATCGACCTCTGGTTCATTTCTCCCCCCATCAGTATTCAAATGCTGTTACCGGGAGGAAGCCGGCGGGAGGAGGAGGAGGAGGAGGAGGAGGAGCACCCTTCGCCTGTCAGTGACAACACAAGTCAAACTGTGCGACTCTGAAGTTGTTTGACAAGATGACTTGAACTTCTCTGTCTAGTCACAGTCAGACGTGATTTTTTTTTATTGATCACACGACAGGATTATTTGGAGCATGTTCAGTTTTTAAGAGCTACCGCTCTTTTATCCTTGAAGTTTCCTGAATAAGAACCAGAGGACATGAATTCAGACAGATATGAATTCACTTATTCTGCCGTGCTTCTTGCTTTCCTCCGCTGTGAAGAGTAATGACCTCTGAGTGTTACTATCACTTTTAATATCAGGCACCAGTTAAAATGAAAATATTTGTACTGTTCATGTCTAATTCATCTCCCTGCACTCAGATGAGAAATTTGGTCAGAGAACAGTTTGATTTTATGCGGTAAAGGCTTCAACAGATAAAAACAGAAACGTTTTTTTTTTCTTCATTATTTCCCCAGTTGCACCATGTAGCCTGGTTATCGTTGGTGACATTAGCATGGCTTGTTTGACTGAAGTAGCAGAGTGTATTCATTAAAGGTTATGTACGCTAACATTGACTATGACTTTTCCTTAAGGAAATATGAGGAGTGAAAGCAAGGAGCCTAGGAACGATAATGTGGCACGGCTGTTAAAAACAAATAGAAAATAATATCAATTTGTTGTAGAGCAATACTCAAGTCACAACATCTGGAAATAAATATCTAACCAAAGTAAATTTAAAACTGTGATGCATAGAGTAGTTTTACAGATGTTACAAAAAACATACAACTGACAAAATGTGCATCAAAACATTGCAGATGAACAAAAAAGACACTTAAGTTCATAGTTTTACCTATTTGTGCCTGCATGATGCAGTAACCGAGTTTTCTGCACACCTCTAATACAATTTGCCTTGCTTTACTAGCAGTGGCTGCTTACTGACAAAAAAAATATCTATCTATCTATCTATCTATCTATCTATCTATCTATCTATCTGTCTGTCTGTCTGTCTGTCTGTCTGTCTGTCTGTCTGTCTGTCTGTCTGTCTGTCTGTCTGTCTGTCTGTCTGTCTGTCTGTCTGTCTGTCTGTCTGTCTGTCTGTCTGTCTGTCTGTCTGTCTGTCTGTCTGTCTGTCTGTCTGTCTGTCTGTCTGTCTGTCTGTCTGTCTGTGTGTGTGTGTGTGTGTGTGTGTGTGTGTGTGTGTATATATATATATTAAGCAAATTATTTAAAAACAACCACATTTTAATATATATATGCTTAGTAGAAAGGAGACCTGGAGCGACTGTATGTAAAGACGCCTCCTTTCTCTGACTTGGTGAATAATACAAACTACCAGCATTTTGTTCTTTACCTATTAGAAAATTTGATAAAAAATGATCAGGCTCAGTAATTGTCATTATATTTCACTTTTGTTTTCCAATTTCATGCCCAAGTAGTCACCCCATGTTGCAGAGTATACTGCACCATTCAGCCCACGTGAGATTTATAGAAGCAATATAACCGATAACTCCTACCTAAAGTTGGCGCGCCCTCCTCTGTCTTCATTGCCAGGGTTGTTCAGCTCACTTTGAGGCAGTTTTATTTTTCTCTATTGTACGTGGGGCACACTACTTTTATAAAAAGAAAAGCACAGCTATTTATTTCTTTTCTGACCGGCGTAACATACAGTTCTACTTGCTTACAGTATCAGTTTGGATTTTTCCTTATGTTCAAGTAACTTCAAGTTTTGATGGAATAATGCTCTTTGCGGTGCAGAGCAAAGAGGATCTGTGAGAAATAAAAGAGTTGAGATTTTTTATAAGGATCATATTTTTTTATTTTTTGGCTTATTCTTCCAGTCTTTCCTGCATTTTAGTTGTCTCTCTGTTATCTTACCAGAAAAGCATGATGACTTTTAAAACCATTTACTGGGTTATTTATTTGGGGGTAGTATTGGGATTGAAGAACTTGCAACAGACTGTGTTATTTACTGCAAGAACATTTGGCAGGCTTATTTGGAAAGTTTTGTAAGGGCACCACACCTTTGTTCTCCTCTGATTATTTGTTACTGTCTTTGTTTTCAAAATGTCAATAGAAGAGGTAGAAAACAAAGCATCTGAGCTATCCTGGTCCTCCATTATAATTTTTTTTACAAAACAATGCAGAAGCATTGGTAAAAAACAATCAATTTTAGATGGGGCAGTTTAATTTTCAGTCGAGATTAACTCATCAGTTAAAGCCTGGTTTTGTCTACAACAATTGCACAGATCTATATTCTGTCTTCTTGATGTAACTCCTGGTCTTTTCTCCCTCCTCTTCGTATCCGTGGGTATTATTACTTCTGTTGCAGCAGGATGATTGTGCTGTGAGAATTGGAGAATGTGGTTTTTCCTGTGAAAAAATGTGTACTCAGTGTCCATTATGAAACCTCAGGGAAGCCATTACCCTCCCGTCTTACTGAGGATTTCATGGATCAGGCGTCGAAAAGAAACTCTGAAAAATCTCAATTTCATGCAGCTTTTGCACTCCTGTGATGATCCAACTTTTCTTCATTTTCTTTTTCATCTTTATTCTTACTCTACGTTTCCTCCAAACCTGTTCTCTGTGTCTGCAGGGCCAGTATTGTCCAGAAAAGAGTCATCTTTTTCCAGGATCAGGGCTCTCTCACCATTCGACTGTGTGAGAAAGGTAATGACAGCTGCCCATCTTCTCTTCCACTCCGTCTTTTCCAGCTCATTTTTACAACCTAGACTTGTCATCATGCAGCTATTGTAGCCTTCTCTGAATGTAGTATTTCCCCTCTGCTCTGGTTCAGATAACCTCACACCTCCCTCATCATGTTTTAAAAACTACATGGGAGAAAATTTCTCTATAAATATACAAAAAAAATAAATACTATTGACATGAAATTCGCATCAGATATTTGTGAGAACACTAACAATCCTCACATTCAGAAACATCAAAACAAATTAATTCTTGAATTAAGTAATGGCTGAAATAGTAAAATATATATAGTCTATTAGGTTAGCATTAGGTTAATGGGTCTCTCTCAACTTTTCTGCATTCATGGTGCGTTCATGGTTGTTTGTCCTGTGTGTCTTTGTATTGTCCCGTGATGGAATGACGTCCAGAGTGTACCCTGCCTCTCGCCCAGTGACTCCTTCAGATAGACATAGATATATTTTTTAAAACAAATAATGTCAGTAGTATGCTGTTTTGTATGTAGCTGTGTACTAGGGATAAATGTCTTGCATCTTCAGATTATTATCAAGAATGTTTCATTAGATTTCTCCTTTCATCCATCCTTCAATGCTAGTAGTCCACATATAGCACGAAAACCAGTCCCTCTACATAAATTACATGTACAGGTCTAGGGAAAGAAGAAAGGCAGCCAGCATCTCTGCAGACCATACACATCCTGGACACAAACTGTTTAACCCTCCCACAGTCCTAACAAAACACTCAGGAAGCATGAGGCGGATGTCACGGTCAGACTGTGAGATCACCGGGGCAATTTCTGAGGTTTTATGTCAATTGTATTTCCGCAACAAAAGAATGCGTCATCATTTTTTAAAAATCTCTTAAAATCAGCACAACGGTCTGGTAAGATGGTACACTCACAGGCGTCTCTCAGCTCAAACGCAAACATTCATTGTACATTGAAAGCCGTATCTGGTTGAATGGTTTCATCATGCTGAATCTCAGAGGATTCCTGTCTTCATAAAGTTTTTCACTACACACTAAAATCTAATTTTCCATGCTATTGCGCAAGTCAATCAAGCCACCCTGCTTCCATTTTCTGACATAAGCTAGGTGCTTAAAGTTTGACTCGCCTTTCTGCGACTTGGATGTCAGGAGAAAATTTCCACTAAATAATTGGGTGATTCATAAATATTCAAACTATCGCCTTGACCTATCTTTCAGAAACATTGGTCCAGGGCAAAATTAGAATATTTATGAGTCTGTGTGTCATTTCTTTTCTCTTCTTTTCCTGCTTGCTAGATTCTTACCGCCTCTTATTGCTATCAGTCATCATTTAAATTGACCCAAGTAATTGTTTATCAGGATTGTACACCTTAGTAACTTTGAAATAGTTTTGTTTGAGTGGAGTTTTGTACTTAAATGCACTATCTTTCTGTTTAGCAGACAGAATTCATGTAAATCAGTCAAAAGTCAGTGAGTTTCCCATTGTACGTTTGTAAAAAGGAACAATATTATGTATTTTACAGGGACTTTTGGTCTGACCATTCATGTGGACCAGATTAAATAATCCGCTGTTTTCATGTTGTAGTCATTTCCCGACTTCTAGGTTTCAGCACATCCATCCACCCATCATTTTATGTTTCCTGGTTAAATATATGAGAATATACTAGAATAATAGCTGACTCAGGAGGATCGTTTAATTTCCTCTCTAGTGTGATGCTTTGATTGGTTTTGGTGCTGACTGAACCCATCCTATTAAAAAATCTGCACTGTTATTTAAGCAACAGCCAATGTTTTCCCACAGAGTATCTAGAGCTTAGGTTTTGTGTAGAAGTTGTTTATTTGCTTTCCACTAAAGCTGAAAAGAATGAGGTCACAAATGATTCAAAACCTACTTACAATGTTACCTTAAGTTGGAAAATGTTAACAGTTTTATCATGGTATTATTTAGGTTACTGGTCTGTGGATTTGTTGTATTATTTGAGTATTTGTGTTTGGTATCTTTCACATCCCGTCTCCCTGCAGAGCGTGTTCCCGGTGAAGTCACAGAAGTACCTGCAATCGAATGCTGTGCTTGTGGAACTGCTAAATATAGACTTACCTTCTACGGCAACTGGTCAGAAAAAGTACATCCAAAAGATTATCCAAGTGAGTAATTATAGCAATCCGGGCCCAACACTCACACACACTCTGTGTCTGATTAGTTTGTTCCTCACAGTGACTGGTGTGAACTTTTCTTTTTCTTTTTGTCCTTGTTATCCTGGACTTAAAAGGCAATTCAAATGGCCTGAAGAATCAGAATTTCCTTTGACATTAACCATTATGCAATGTTCTAATGACATCCATTATTAGTTAGTCTCACAGAAGAACTCTCTTCAACTGATTGATCTTATATAAAGCTTCAAAGAGTAAAAAAACGTAGGAAAGTTCTTTGGGAAAACAGTTCAATCTTTAAGGTTTGCTTAGGTTAGCTGCTTAATTTGTATGATTTAAGGATGCCTATACCCTTAGGTAAAGCTATGACTCTTTGACTTGCCATATCAAAATTAGTCTTTTAGTCATAGGTTGGTTGTTTTTTGTCTTTTTGGTTTTTAAGTTACTGACAGAGAATCCATGTTATTGTCTAACATCTTTCACAAATGAGTAATTTCAGTGCTAAAGCTCCCATCTCCTTTAGGACGTGCCAACCACTGGTCTGCCCTGATTGGTGCGTCCCACTCCAGGAGTTATGTGCTGTGGGAATATGGCGGCTTTGCCAGCGAAGGAGTTCGACAGGTGGCTGAACTCGGCTCCCCCATCAAGATGGAAGAAGAGATTCGACAGAAGGTAAGAATGGCATTAATTTTCACTTTTTAAGTTTTATATTTTCATCTCCACAAACATTTGCTGTCCTTATGACTGAATAATATATTCAGGTATTTTTTGCCCTGAGAACAACATTTGACTTATCTTTTTACATAAGATAAGGACTTTTCTTTTTCAAAATGTAGGGCCAGTCATTATCATTCACTCTTTTTGCTTTTAAGTTTTCTATGTATATATTTTTAGAGGTTTTTCATGAGCCAACACAGTCTAACATTTTTGAATGGTCCACACACAGACACACAGAAAATTGGTCAAAAATAAAACCTAATATTTTGGCATTACTGTAAAATCTTCATGTTGGTATTTACATGAAGATGGGGTGTTAAATGTTACTCTTTTAATTAACAATTCTAGCACATTGCCAGCACATGGCCATCAGTCCTGTTGAAAAGAGCTGCAGTCTTTATTTTTCTGATGTAAGGATACTGAAAACCTGCTTGTCAATATAATTTGGTATCGATAAATTACACTTGGAATATAAGTAATGATCCAGTTTTTAATGGCTTTGCTTGCATGGAAGTCTCATGCAACCCTTGGCAGCATTTTCCACCATGGCGCAGCATATAACATTGTCACTTCCGACATACGGGACTCGTGGGTCTAACCTTTGTTATCATGTATCAGATTGTGTTATAAACCGTTCACTTAGCTAGTCATTGCCACCCTCCACAAGGAGAGCGGAGGAGCCACAAAAGGTCATTGGTAAACAAGTTGTTTGCTCACAGCTTACACGCATATTGATGGAAAGTTAAATAAAAGGAAAGTGTGGTGGAAAAAGATTCACAAGCAGCCTTTTTTTTTGTTTTGCTAATTATAGCAGTTGGAAAGTGTCGGTCACTGTGCTTCCTGTGCACAGTGACACCATGTTGCATGGTTTCCTGTTATTCAAACATTGCTTGTTTCATTGCTTGCTTCTTCCTGTTTTGAATTTGAGTTTTATGTTGGACTTCTCAGCAGTGCTTTTGTTACCTTCGAATAAAACTGCTAGCTAATGTTCATCTTGGTACTCCTACATTCTACATCGGCGCTTTCTTTTAAAATCTCATATTTCATTGTATTTCAGTTCAGCAAGTTTACCTAAAACCTTTAGAAAAAAATGAAGTCCTTTCAAAAAGCTGTTATGATAATTTTCAAAATAGGAACAGGGAAAATGGTGGAAATGATTGTTGATGGCAAATGGTAACAGTAATGGACTGCATTTAAAAACCTTTTACTAAATACAAAAGGACTTTGTATAAGGTTCTTTTCACTCACACACAGAACAGCACCAAACAGACCCGCAGACAGTCAATTTAGTTGTCGAGTTCACATATTAAAGACCAGCCTCACCATTCTGGCATTTAAACAGTTTTTAATCCATGAATTAAAACTTTAGGATTGAGTAAAATGACGCTAATAGTAAATTAGTTCAAATTAACATGTGCTGCAGATTTATCCCAGTTTGACGTGGACGTCTATGTACTGCCACACACGCGCTCCTTTTTCTCCTGGCTCTAAAAGGTGTGGGCAGGACATTTCAGATGGGAACAATAGTGAGTTGTTACAGGACTGTTGGCGAGGTGTGTGCCTGTCAGTTCAGGTTTGGGCTGCTGTGTGGAGACGTTTTATGCTGACAGAAAGCCCTAACCCCTCTGTTGGCTGGCTTGGTCTTTCTCATGAGCTAAAAACCACCAGAAGACAATGAAAACTTCAGCCTGTTTCGCTGAAAACATTTGATGGCTTCATTGTGCTCTGTAGGCTGGAATGCTAGCTGTCGAGTTGGAAGGAGTAGTTCGACTTCAGTAGTCTTTCATGTGAGGTTACAGCAGCAGAATGGTCTTTCCAAAGGGACACATCTATTTTGGTTTGTGCAATAAATTCCAGTTTCTGTAATGCGTACTCCCCAAACACAAACCCTAAGACTGTAAAACTAAGTGATTTCAAAATAAAATCGGGGCCTTTCTCTACGGAGATAAAACTTAGGATGAGTTCAGATTTATTCAGAACATCGGCAAGATCCAGCTTTAAACTAATTTTTACATTTTATAAGAAAGGGAGCTAAAGATCAGGATGATGGCATGGAGGCCAACCATCCACAGAGATTTGAAGATCATTACCAAAGATAAAACCAGTAGAGAAGAGCAAGAACTCAGTCAGTGATTTTATGAAGGGCATGATTGTGGTAATACTTAAAAAAGAGATTGTCATGAATCATTGAGAGGAGTATGAATAATTTTAGATTAATTTTAGCATAACTTTGGGCTTAACTGTATCTGTTTTGCAAGTCCTTCTAATGACCATATTAATTTGGTCAAGTGTATTTAGAAGCAAAATATCTAACAGTTACCGGATGTCAACCCTCAAAGTTTGGAGTGTAAATAAACATCCAGCTAATATATCAATCAGTTGATTATTTTTTTAAGATAGTATTGTTTGTACTTTTTTTATCCACCTGTAAAAGAAATATGAAACATTTCAGCTAATACATGGATACTGAAAGAAATGTTAATCCATTTGGCTTGTTGTTCTTCAAAAGGAGAGGCATGTTATCCTCTGTTACCAAGGCAAAATGAAGGATTGGTGTAAAGTCAAATATTTTAAGTAATTGACTGGGCTTCCTTGTAGTTCTGTTTTACTAATTAAAGTTTTATGATAAGCTGCATTGATTGAACTGAATTTGGACAGTATCATATTGAATTGTTTGTAATTTAATCTGAATCAGGTCGTGTGGTTCTTTAGTTTTCAAATAAAAGGTGTCAAGTTGTATGCGACTGGGTTCTGTACACAATTGACTGACAACTCAGCAACTTTCATTGTCACATAATTGAAGGAGTTGATTTTTTTTTTTGTCATGTAAAGCAACTGTTTGACAGAAAACTTCAGTGATTTTTAAAATGCATAATAGCTTGAAAATGAAACCATACTCACCACTGCTTATCTGTAGTTGGCAGCTTAAATCAAAAGGAAAGCAATTTAAAAATGAGGATATGACAATGAAAAACTAACAATACACTGCTTAGAAGGAAAACTCTCAGCCAGGTGGCTTTTAGAGGTAAGAGAGTTGAGGGGATTTTTAATCAACACTGAAAACAAGACAAAAATCAAAAGCTGTTCACCTACAGAAATACTCTTTTTCAATTCTCTGAGTTTTTGGAGTTCCGGCTGGGCATGCATTGGAAAGTCTGCTGTAAAGGTGGGAAGCCGACATGGGTCGGTAATTCCAGTCTTAGCAGAGAATCCCAACCATCCAGAAGAGCAATCAGCTGTGGTGAATTGTGGACAAAGCCTTAAGACCCACATCTCCAGCCGAGTGCTGACCGGCACTCCTATAACTAAGAGGGCTAAGCCTGCAACAACACCAGCAGACATCGCAGACAGACATGAGCAGACACACAGGTGCTAAAGAATGACAAGAGCTGAGCGCTTTCACTGTAATGATGTGAGTACAAACCCAGAAGTTCTCTTGCAGAAAAGCGCTTCCTTAGACAGCAGGAGGACGTTGTATCAGAAAGTCTGCTCGCACAAACGAATTACCTGTGAGAAATTGCACACAGGTGTTGTCTAGAAGAAGCAAATATTTAGCAGCTGAATACGATGTTGACATAACAGCTTGCCCCATCTCACTAATGTAAACCTTGAGAGAATCGAATGGAAAGTTTTTATTTGCACCATTACTCAGCAGCCACGATTTAAACGATTCTCCTTTGGATTGTTGCCTTAAGTTGAGCTTGGCTAATACACCTCCTCATCAAACACTCTTTGCTAGGCGTCTGAGCGTCAAGGTCCAATGAACACAATTCATCATGTAGAGACACGTGTAAAATGTGTGCGATTAAGACCATTTTCAAGTCTCCAGGCATCAGTTTGTGCTGCAGCTCATGCTGTTCTTCAATCAAGTCAGACTTAGTGGCATGGGGTAAGAGATCAAATGTGCAAGCATCCTTCAAATCCTTTACTAAGTTTACCAATGTCTTAACGTGGAAATTCTGCATCTACGACTCTCATTCAAAGCATCCCAACAACAACAACAACAAAAAATACTTATTTTGTATCCTTTTTCAGTAATTCAGTTCAAAAAGTTAAGCTTTTTTTCATAATTCGGTGTTGGAGAACCTGGATACAGGCACACTGGAGGTGGAAAATATATAGAGAGGGTTTAATAATGAAGCAAAGACGCTTACAAAAATGATACTTGGAGAACAGGACATGGAATCAGTGAGCTTAACAAAAGAAACTAGCAATGAACAATGAGAAAACCAAGTGAAGCTATAATCAAAGAGAGAATTGACTAACACTAAAATAAGAGCCTAAACCAAAGTGCAAAGAAAATAGAAACATACGGGGCGACATTAAACAATAAGGGGATGAAAACGTCACCAGTGTTAGTCACGTCACGTCTGTGGTCACAATGTTATGCTTGATCTCTGTATGTGAGGCAAACTACTCTATGGTACAACAGATTGAAATTGAAACTAAAGGTACTGATGTCCGCAGGTTAAGAACAGACTAGTAAGTCAGATTTTGACCTACGTTTTTAATATCACCTCTCAAGGAACAGATTTCCTCAGCGCCTCTAATTATTGATTGCAAAAAGTGAAGTGCTGCTGGTCTGGGAATAAATCTCCAACCTTTTTAATGCCAAAGCACAGCAGCAGAACCAAAAGGACAATCTGTTACCACCTTATTATTGCTCGCAGAGAAATGCCACATGCTCCGCAGCCGGGGTGTGATCGCATGAAGATTGGACAGCAAAATGTCAAGAGCTACCGTGCAACAATTATGCGTGTCACTGTTAAAAATGTAGAACTGCGATTACGGTCCCGCTCAATTACACTTTATCGGAATTTACACAGTTTTCTCCCTCTGTGGTGGTTTTGACCACCCAAACCTTAAGGCCCATCTGGGCTTGCTCGCTCCCATAATGCACCTTTGCTCACCTCTGAAAGGGTTTTCCATCTGCATTCTTCTACTTTTCTGGAAGCTTCATTCAGAAGGTGCTTCAGGGCGCCACCTGCCACGGCTACAGCTGTTGGGCTGTGACATTTCCTTTGTGCTGAGGTTCAACATGTTTTTTGTTTTTTTTTAAAACTGGCTGAGCTTTTAGCAGTGTGAGAAGAGGTCTTTTGAAACGAGACAAAGGAGGCAGGAGTGTAAAGACAGGTGGACACAGTTTCTCTCCAAACTTTGCTCTAAGACACAGAGCTGATCATTTCTTTTTATCCTTGGCAGGCATCTGTGAGGTTCCTTTGGGGAAGCCACAGATGATATTTCCTTTGCACAGAAAGAAACCTTTACCATTTCAAATTCTCAAAGCTGGACAAAGAGCTTAACCGTTAGAAATGTGATACGTGTCACAGTGACCTTCTCAAAGTGTGGAGAAGTACAGCCAAGGCAAGAGGATGAGCTGTGTGCTGCTCATTTCAAGTTACTTTTGCTATTTTTATAACGTTGACATTTGTTTTATAGCTGAAGCTTTGCATCTTTAACATGATGTGTTTGCAACTTTTACCATAATCATCTCTGTTTTTTGCATTATAACAAGTCTTGATCTCTTTTTGATTTAGAATTGCCTTCACTCTCATTTTCTTCACTTTCTACCTTATCAGCACACAGTAAATGGCAGACAGAGATTTAGAGCAGAATTTTAAAGCTCTAAAGAATGAAGTGAAGCATTTTCTGCTGCATACTTATTTTCCTAGCAGTGTTTAGAGAATCACTCTGAGATGTTTTTTAACAATTTTTGTAACTGTAGTGATATCTAAATATGTTTCTTCCTCCTATTTAAATATCTCCCAAAAAAGGGCATGCTGAGCAGAGACCGTCCGCAAACTGGGGTCTTTTGTTAAGATATTTTAATAAACAAGTAAATCTGTCAAATATTTGTCATGTATTTTGTGATATACTATTTTTCATCTAGTTTATTTGACTCAAGCATAAACTATTAGATTAGAATGAGCCACAACATGATGTGCAGCAACATCATCATAAATGTACTGTATCATAGAGGTTGAATGTATCAAGCAATTTCTGGATATGTCCAAGAATCAGTTTTGGATCTGATGGAGATACAGAATTGAACTGGTTCCATTTGTAATTTGGATTTTCCTCAGATTAAAACCGCCAGCTATCGCTCTGCATTTGTGCCATTGTATTCTCTCTCTTGCTTCATAATTTATTTTCCTTTGCCATCATTTTGTTCTCTTTGAACACAGCAATGCTTGCAGTCCACCATGTTGTTTCACATCTCTTGGTGTTTTAGAAACCTTTGTAACAGTTTTTTGAAATGCTTTATTGCTGAAAAGTTGTTGGAGACATATGAAATAGGAGAATACCGGGAAACGTCAGAGTGGAAGTTTAGAACCGAAAGAACAGTTCTGTCTTTTTTCTACTCCAAACATGCTACATGAACACTCCAGGAGAGCTGCGGATAGGCATAGAAACAAGAAAACATACAGCCTTACGCAAGCACAGACCATTCTCCACATCTTCATTGATTCCCACAAAAGTCTGGATTTCACTACTGTGGAAAGTGAGGCAATGCAAGTTGCTCTTAGAGTGCTGAAAAGTCTTCCACCCGTTCTTTTCCCGTGGCTGACAGCTGTCAGGCTGAGAGCTAAGGAAGCAATGATGTGGAGTGCACTGTATCATTGTCAGTGTGAATGCTCACAAACAGCTACTGCTTTCTGGAGAGTTTTGTCAAGCTGTCACAGTGTCCAGACACAGTGGAGGGAACTGTCTTTGTGGTTATTTTCAAAAGGCCGCAGCAGAAAAATTAAGTTAATTTGGGAAAACAATTGTTCAGACTGCCTTGCAAATATGTTCAGAAACTTTGAACTTTTTCACACTTTGTCACATTGTTATCAACAAACTTTAATGTGTTTTACTTAGATTTGAAAAGGTAGAAAAGCACAAAGTACTGCTTTATTACAAAATGAAATGAAAATGATCTGCTAAAAACAAACAGGAAGGTTTGAAATTTGCCACAGATCATGTAGAGGACCCAACAAATATTGAAGAGGTGACAAAACTTGACCTTTTTGGCCCATGCCCAACACATTCTGTGGAGGAAAGCTGACTGTTCACATCACCCTGAACATATATTATGGTGAAATATAGTGGTGGCAACGTCATGCTGTGGGAAGAAAAGTTGCAGAGTCTTTTAAAGCTGAATAAGTTTGTAAAACGAATCCCAACCTGGGAGGATTTCATGGAGCACTGTTCAAACAATCATCTGAACAATGGGACATTTATGGCACAACAGCAAGCCTAAGAAGGCATGTCTGTCCACCCAAACTGACACTGACGCCAAATCATAGAGGCATCCAAGAGAAACACTGGAAATCTTTAAAAAGCTGCAAAGACCCACAACTTAGGGTGGGAGAGTCTGTTGTCAGGAAAACGGACTTTCATGAAAGAGCAACAGAGAAAGAAGAACCTGAAAAGCCATGAAAAAATATGGTGGAAAAACTAACATTGGATCTCACCCTGAACACACTATGTTCATCTTAAAGCATTGTAGCAGTAGTATTATGCTTTTCCTTACTATTGACAAGCTGGATGGGATAATTGCAGTAGAGTTTAGATTGGGCCTGAAAATCCAATCTGGCCCGAGCCCATAGGCATTGTGTCCAAGTCCAATCCAACCAGAACAATTGCTCTAGTTTGTAGCCAGAGCCTGCAGTAAATCTGACATATTATTTTTAACTGCTATGAGTTAAAAATCCTTCCAGACCTCTGACTTTGCACTCTGTTGACTTATCAGTGTAACTTCCCCCATTTATTGCTTTTTGCAGCTCCATTTTGTCACTTGCTGTAACCACAGGGTGAGTCAGGTGCAAATCTTCTGGATGTGTGACAGATAGGAGTGGAGAAAGGTGGAGCCAGATGTGCATTCAGCATGCTGCGCTTGTTAGTCTCATTAACTTATTTCTTTCCTCAACATGGTAAACTTCCACCTTCTCCATTATCATACGTCTGATTAAAACATCATGCGTTCTCGGATAGTTTTCTCTGTACTGTATGTATTGTATTCTTATTCAAACTGTGCTATACAAACCAAACCCAAATAAGAAACCAGATACTTTTAGAACTAGATGATTTAGGTAAATACCAAGTTTCATTTAACATCTAATCAGTTTTAATAAGCAGCAGCTGTTCAATAAAAAGTTTAACTGACATGCAATTTATCCTAAGTTTTTATGGAATCACATTTATTTTTTTTTATTTCAGTTTGTTTCATTTGATATTATTTTTGAAGCTATTTAAAAAAAATACTAAGGATATTGGATCTTTGTTCTATACCATGGCAACTCTGTAATTACTTCTGAGATCAGGGCACTGGGACATGTTGTCTCTCCTGCCAGACAGAAAGTAATAACCTGTCAGAGCTACAGATACATTTACAAACTGAAGCTAACTGTTTTATTTTTATTTTAAAATTGCCATTTGTTCAGTTTCATTGTGTGCTGATGAATTGTCATACAAATGTCAATAGCGTTTTGATGCTCCAACACTAACGCCTTGTGTCTTCACACTTTTTAAATCAGATACTTTTTTAAATTTAAAAATGCATAATATATATAAGCTTCAAAGCTTGAAAATTATCACTTTTTTTTCTCTCTATCAATATGTCTTCCCTATGCATCACTGGTCTCATGGGTGATTCCACTGTTTGTCAAGCTGGTCATGTAGCAGGTTGCTATGAAGGGTGTGTTGTCATCCACACTATATTTGGACTCCACCTCAGTTGTCTCGGAGTGTGAGAGGTGGGTGGAAATGAAGGGACAGCTCACCCATGTGTCGGCTCTGTGCGTGTGTGCCTGAGTCTTCACTATTTTTTACTTTTCTATCTTATGCAATTTAGGGCTATCCTGATTTCTTGATGCAAAAGACAGAGATACAGTTAAGTCAGAGCAGCCAGTGAGAACATACACACCTCACAACAGAGAGCCATTCCTGGGGGATTCTTGGAAAGCTTTTGGCGGCTAATAGACGGATGGCAGCTTATAGCCATCTCTAATTGGCTGAGAGTTATAGGAGGGAGACAACTGGACAAATGAAGCAGAAGATAGTGACAGCCAAGCAACATCATCCCAAGGATTTGACTCCATTTTCCTGCAACCTATCAGCTCAAAGCACCAATTAAAGGCTGTGCTTCATGTATTTTAGTTCTATATTTCTTTTCATTGCATGCCAGGACATTTTATGTTGTACTTTTTTTTCTTCTTTCTGCAAAACCAAGAAATCGGAGACCAGCTACAATCTTAACATTTATAGGAGCTTGCTTTAAAAAAAAAAGTTTGTTAAAATGCAATCAATAAGCATTTGTGAATCACTGAGAACAGATGTCAGTTCACAGAATTACTTTTTCTAAAACCTAATTTCGAGTTTCTACTGGAATGAAAGCATTCTGTTTATCTCTGCTAACAGATGTTTATTACGAGATATGAAATCAAAAACCATTTTGGCATAATAATTATCCAACTTCACTGCTCTCAATGTGTTTGTCAGTCTTTATATTTCATTGAACATTTTATTTTTCCTATGAGACAAATCTCACAGAAAAATGTCTACTTATCCCAGCTGTAGGATCCTTAAATTTGCCAAAGTGGATATTAAGGGTGCACCGATTTCAGTTTTCTGGCCCATCACCGATTACCAATCTTTTAAAAAGCCTAACTTACCAATTCCGATTTTGGCCGACACCATTTTTTGAAATGTTGCTCAATATATCAAGAAAGTTGCTGAATTGGCAACAATGGGGTAACTATTGTTAACTGTAAGTGTGCAGACATGACCTGGTTGGCCAGTGAAACCTCTCTCTCTGGAGAAAAGAAAAGCACAGTAGTTGATTTTTAGACTTTTTCTAAAAAAAAAGTCTAAAAATCAGTCCGATGTGGTGGATGTGGATCCACCACATCCACCACCGACGTGGTGGATGTTATAAACCGATGTGGTTTATAACATCCACCACATCGGTGGATGTTACAAACATCCACCGATGTTAGATCGGCTTCACGTTTAAAAATTGGCCGATAACCAATCTCACAAAAAGAAAAAAAATTTAAAGACAATTTTTGAAGAGTAGGTTTTTGTCTCCTTTTTACTAATTACCCACATGCAAATTACTGAATTTATGCAGCATAAACAACTTACACTACATGGAAAAAAAAAAGTTATTTAGATGAGGGACAGAAAGTAAAAACAAAAATTAATTCACAACTTGTTGAAATTGTATATTATTTGTATTAACACAACCAAAGGTTTGCAAAACTAACATTTAAAAAGTGCTCAGCTCCAGGAATTAGGCAAGTTATGTGGCTCTGCTGTGGCAGGTGCCTTATGAGCAACATGGACTCATGAGGCACCTGCCACAAAAGGAAATGTGAAGGACTTTTTCTACCTTCAGAATCCCCTGAAGCAAACATTAGACTGATTTGTGTGGTCACACTCAGCCCTGGTAATAGCTGTAGCTGGAGCTCTGGTTGTTAGATATTGTGTGGCATAGATTAAAGAATGAAGTTCAGTAATGCCTCTGTAGAAAGCAAAAACAAATTCATAATAGTGAAATGCAACTTTAAGGTCTAAACAATTACATGAAGCTCTGTGAATTCTATGTTTTGCTGAGAATTCACAAAACATAGCTGCATCTCTTTTGCAGCTTGCTTCAACACAAGCTATTTTACAGTTTTTGTGAGTGTGGACTGCATCAGAATATTTGTGGTTCAAACTCTAAAATACTTACAGTCAGTCATGATTATGAGTGGAGCTCACTTTTTAAAAGGTTCAACAGGTGTGGAAGATAAAAACACATAAAGCCCAACTCTAGTAAACATCTTTGTTTTGCTAAAGATAAAATATTTTGGGATGGAATGTACACCAAAAAACACCAGGAAGGCCAATTTGCATAACAGCAGATCCTCATTTTCCTGCTTCAGTTGTGCTTCAGCCATCCACAGTAAATATTACCAATCATTACTATTTTTCTCTGCTTGTTATGATGCAGATTTTATTCCTGTTGGTTGGAATTTGATTGAACTGTGCTCTGGCTCCTGGGACTAAATTATGAGCTTAGAGGAGGTTGCTTCCACTCTTAGCTGAGGAGACACATCCAAACTCAAATGTGAAATGCAGACTCTGCACCGAGAGACAGCAGGACTCACAGACATAGGATATCTCTCTCCTTCATCCCCTTTTGATATAAAGAAGCGTATACCGTCTTGGTGGGTGACCATTAATGTGCAACTTAAAGATAGCAACACCTCAGAAATTCTCCTTCCTCTTGCTGCCGTATGGTGATTCCAACATAAAAGCAAAAGTTTTGGCAAGCTTTAATGCATTTCGCAGAAACTCTTCAAACAAACGAACTTTGCACAAATGATTTAATCCAAATAAGGTTTTCCTCTTGGTTATTAGTAGCAATGGACTAAGAGGGTTTATAGCTCAATTACACCTTGGTGTGAGACGGGATGACGACATCCCTCGTAGCTCTTCTCATGTCTATGTCTGGCTTTCATCTCGTGTTGAAAGGCTTTAACGCTTCACTTTGTAGTGGGACTTCATTCCAACTCAACGCTCAAAAGCACTGAGGGAGTTTGTGCTTTCACAAGTCACCGCTGTATCATATCCACTTTATTGTGGAGATTACCACGGCTTGAAAATACTTTTATCCCACAATTTGCCCACATTTTAACATATCAATTCTTATTGTGACACTGCAGCCATTTGTGCAGTGAAGTGATACCCAGTATTACATGTCAGGCCGTACTATGAGATTGAGATGATTTCTTAGATTGTCTTTGGAAAGCCCAAATCAGATTTGACCTCGTAAAGTTACCGTGACCGTTGAGGATTACCTCGTGATGTATCCTTTACATTTATAAAGCTGTAAATTCAGCAATGCTTGGCCAGTCATTGACCTATATTAATATATCCCCAGATGTATTAATAATGTGGAAATTATTATTACATCTGACACCACCTTTGTGCAAAGTGGTGTCGAAAAATTTCTTCAGGTCTGGACTGAGAAGCTCCTGTGAGAACAAGGACACTGTGCCCGACTGACTCACATGCTGATGGTTCACCTTGCTGTTAAGCAGATGTGAAGTGGTTTGCATTGGTTTATTATAACCGGTGACATGAAATTATGTGATCACAATAGTGGAATATGACATGCGAAAAGACAAAGGCAACTTACTGAGGGTCTCTTCTATGCATCTGAGTCTTGAAATATTTTGTTTAGTGATTTCTTTACAAAATCTGAAGTTAATCTCAGGTCTAAATAAAAAAGAAACTTTACAATGTTCTTTTTTAACAGGATTTGTTTTAGATAAGTGTCCAAATTCAGGAGCCACTAAGCAATATTAAAAACCTGCTGGAAACTTTTGAGCTCAGGTTTCTCACTCTGCAGATTTATTTTAAACCATTTAAGGATCACACATATTCCTTTTAATGATTTACACTTTTGCTGTCTCTGTGCTGTGTGTTGTTTTGTCATTACGCTAAAGCTTGAAGCTGCCAAGGTTAATTGCTGCAACTGTGAAGTGAATCTGCCTTTTCCACAGTTTGTCTTAACTTTTGGAGTATTATAAACCCAAAGGTAAGCCTATGAATGTAATGAGTCCTTTCTGAGAGGGTTCGACCTTGCAAATGTTCTTTTAAATTACCCCCCAAACTAATACAGAGTAGATTTTACTTTGTAAATATGATGAAGGAAATTTTCATTTTTACCCCAACATGTCATAAAACCATCAAATTTGAGTTCAAATTTTGTTTGTTGGACAAATATATTTTCTCCGTAGCTGCGATCCAGGGGGAAATAAATGTAGTCAATGTCGGGGATAAAAGAAATGCAGAAAAGCAAGTATGCCTCTGCATTCAATAAACAGAAAATAAAATCAACTACTGGGCAGAGCTAATCAGTGAGAAACTGAAACAATTGCAAAAACTTGTATTATTCAGTGTGCTGATCTAAAAAAAAACGATGGCATTCCCTGCCATACTGTTTCTAATATCATGATGTGAGGCTTACATTAACATTGTTTAATTGGGTTCCAACATTTTGAAGCCATCTTCAGTATCCTCCCTTAAGTTATTTTCAGTCAATATTGTTCCAGTGAGAGAGAGAAAATAAATTACTGCAAGCCTCTAGTCTCTCTTTGTTACTATCTTGTTTTTGCTCCTCAGGGGTGGTGAGGTTTAAAACCTGTCATTCTGCATGTTTGCTTATGAAACCGCTGTGTTTGTGTGCACGTCTGTGTTTGCGCGTTCACCCTCTGCTAATTTGGAATTTGTATTCATTAAAACCTATAATTGAGCACAGAGATGCACGCTCACACCTGTTGTTTATGTCACTAGCAGCTCCGTTTGAGGCGGGTCTGGATAAATAGCATTCAGCCATCCTCTCCACTTCTCTCATCAATAATCACAATCACTTCATGAATCTCCAATTATCTCCCAAGCTGCTGCTCCCTCCCCCCGGCAAAATCCGAGTCCGTCTTCTTGAAATGATGAAAAGATACTTTTAAGCTATTAACATGCTACACATCACTGTTTCTATCAGAATTATTCTTTTTCATTTGACCTCATTAGTGTTGAAAAGGAAAGATTAAGTTCTGATGAGAAGAGGTGCATTTGGGCATGTGGGCTTTTGCAAGCATAATACAACAACAGAGATGATCAGGTGTCTCACTCACGGATGGCACCAGAAATGCACCGACTGGAAATGAAAGATGTGGACCAGTTAACGATGTTTACTCACCTATCAAAGCACAACTATTCTGACTTCTTACTTCTAAAATAACTAACTCCACCTTTTGCTCCTCTTTTTTCCACAGTTTGCGCTATCACTTTCCATGTTCCTTTCTGCTTAAATTTCATCTACTTTCTCACACTGTTTCTTCTGACCTTGTCATCTTGTTAGTATTCAAACTGACTTACCAAGTTTCTTTTTCAGACATAACATCAGCCAAAATAATTTCAATTCCACTTGGCATTTGCAATGTGGGCAAAATGGCAACAGTTTGTTCCTACAAAACATAACTTCTATATCTCATGTATAGATACTTCACTTAATTAAAACTAAATCCCAATTGAAAACTGAAACTCATGTTTACTGGTTCTACCTACAGATGCTTTGTTAAGAAGCTATTAAGCCAATTCACAAATGTCATCTTGTATTTCAATTCAGTCCCACATGCATTCCAAATGATCCCAATTACGAAACAGTACAGTAAGCTTAAGTAATTATTCAAAGTAGTTTGAAAAGTTTCTTTTTCATCACATCATTGTGGAGAGAGAAAAGACTGAGCGAGAACAGAAAGATAACAGTTGAAATTACAGCAAATTGGATAGTAGTAGAAGAAAAAAAGAGAAAAAAGTGATCATTTTGCCCTCCAGCACCCTGAGCCGCATAGCAACATAAATACAAAGAATAAACTCAGCCAGTCTAACTATTAGCTTTATCAAAACAAAAGTTTCAAGCTTTTAGATTATGCCCTCAACATGAACAGGTTTTTAGAATGTAGTTTCAAACTGCTTCTACAGCGTTCTCCTTCCTAAGTTGGAAAGAAAGTGATTTTAATGAGACATGGGAGGAAGAGCTGCAGGTTGTTTTATCAAAGAGTAGCCATCCAGTCAGCTGGATGAACAAAGGCTGCTGCACTTTTTTCATGCTTACATGAAAGAGAACATTGGCTATTTAAAATATTTCTGGTTACTACATGAGTAGTTGCAGTTTGGAAACTAAATAAAAACTGCCCAATTCCTGCTATTTAAGTGACACAGATTTACAACAACTACACTTGGAAATCTACAAGCAACATGTCTGTGAGGCAGCAGACGGGCGGGTAGTTTGAGTAAGAGTCTCAGCTAATGTCTGCTTGTTAGTCTCCACACTTACTACGCGGAGAGAAGATGAACAAAAATATTCCATTTTCCTTCACAAAGTATGTTTACTTGATGACTCATATTGCATTTTCCTTAATCTAAATCAAATTTGCTCGCAGGTCTTTTTTTTAATACTGAAGAAATACCAGGAAGCCTTGGTCAATTTACTTAAGCTTGTCATACCCAACAATCTCATACTGGCTAATGTTTAACCCCTAGAAATATATTGTTAAATAAATAGTCTCTTTCCAATAGTGACCTTGACTGTGTGCTTCTTTGTTTACATCAACAAGATGATAATCATAATCATAATAATAATTAATGTCAAATCTTTGTGTAAAGATGTGGTATGAAAGGGAACATTCACATCCGATGATAGCAAGGAGCCAGGCTGCAACTTTGTGCCATAGGTCCTTATGTCCAACACCAGCAGGCAAGGTGGTTGAAGTGTCTTGCCCAAGAACACAAACGACGAGGGTGGGATTGATGAGATTCATGCATAGTTTTGTCTGGATAGTTGACCGTGCATCCTGCTGCAATTGGCTAAGCTTGTTTGTTAAGCCGGAGTCTATTACTGTTAACAGCGCTGAGGTCAGGGCTTACGAAAGGTCATTCCTGAGGCTACTTCTCGACTTGCTTTATCCATTCCAAGGCTAGTTTCTATGTGTGTTTGCAATTATTGTCCTGTTCAAACCAGTTATTGCGTCAACATCTCAACTGCTGAGTTGAGGTGAAATAGATGAATCTGAGGTCGTCCTCCTTCTTCATTTTTGCGTCCATTTTGTGCAGCACTGCACAACTCAACTTTGCCTGATGAAATTCAGTAAATTTGGCAGGTTGCAGGTTTTTATATTTTTTATTTTGTGAATTGGTAACCATAGAAACACATTGTTTTGACTTCTGAATAAATGTGTTACCATTTTTTGAACAATTAAAAAAAAAAAGAACAACAAACTTCTGTCATTGTCTGTCCTTTACTCCTTCCAGCAACAAAATTTTACTGGAGTCTTATTTAAAATGTATTTACTATTGTAAGTACTTATTAATTAGCAATCTAAACGTGATTGTATTTTTTTACTGATGCTTCAAAGTGGAAAAACTTTGAGTTTAAACCTGAGTGCAAGACTCTCATTGTAAAGAAAACGTCTTCTATCCCTGCGTGTTGTAAAATAAATCCTTGCAACAATGTAAAGACAAACATCACATGTGAGTCTGAACTGGTATTAATTGGAGAATCTCTTTTTTTATTCATTGTTTTAGACCTGTAGACCATTGCTCTGAAAAGAACTGCTTTCTCCTGAGTTAAGTGGCGCATTCCAACGTTGGTAGCGTTTTAACATGCCAGTCAGGCAGATTCTTTGTTCTCTGTAGGAGGACAACCACACCTCCAATGTGCTTGCAACACTTACACCTCCCTGATCAGGAATAGAGAACAGTGACACATTGCTTCCACAAGTCATTTCAATTTTCATTTTAAAAAACATGTTGTATGTAAAAACAAATAAAAAAAAAAAAATAAATAAATATATATATATATATATATATATATAATTTTTTTTTTTTTTTTTTATTTAGGTAAAATGACCCAGATATTTTGTTCCTGCCACCTTTCCTCGCCTCCTCTGCCATGTGCTATTCTTGTAAGTCCATCGTTGTTTAACCCTTATCAGCCGGATATTGGATGATAAGGCGTAATCAGGGCCCTCATCTCCACCTCAGTGCCCGTGTCAGCGCTGACATGTGGGTTGGCATTTAATGTGTGACAGCAGCTCGACACCAGTTCACATCCCTCTTCATTAGAGACGCTGGAGCCAGTTATATTTTGCGCCAATCAGCCTCAGTGTAATCACTTGTGTTCAACAAACCAATCTCGCCCATGACAAGATAATTATCATGGGATCTCGAGGGAGACGTGCACTGTGGAGGACCGGAGAACTCAAATAGAAGTCGGAGAGGCAGTTGCACCTTTTAAGAGTTCTGTGCAGCTCTGGTTGCATCGGTTTAGTGACGGTTTCTCTGTAGCTGTTTTTAGAAATGGGAAGTTGGAAATGCTTTCGTTAGGGACCGCTGCAAAGGCCAAGCAGTGATTAATTACCTATCAGAGTTTTCATGAAAGCCATTGGAGTGATTACACAAAGGTTTATTTTTCGTTGAGTGCAACGATGTTGTATTTCTCCTTTCATAGTTCACTCCATTTGAAATGAATCTCAGACGTGGAAAGCTAAGAAAAGCGACAGACTGCAGCTCAGACAGGTGATGTGATGCGGTGTATGTTTTACTGTGGAGGGACGAACCTTATCATCAGGCAGTGACATCAGTGCGTTATGGACTGCTAATAGCTCATAACAGTCTGTTGATGTCAGTTTCACAATAATGACCGCATGAATTTATCTAACTAAACAGTGTATTGAATGATTTAAGATCATTCCAGAACAAAATAAACTTACCTTGACGCTGAGAGTCTCTCTCTATACTAAAATGAAAATGAATAGAAATTCTTCTTAATGGTGAATTTGAACAAAATGAAAAGTGTTACCGGGTTAAACACACAATCAGCCAGTCACATATAGGCAGACAAACGCACTCATCCATCTAACTGTGGTCAATACGATTCTCTAAAGTTCAGAAAGAGCAGGACAAAGAGGAAGAAAGGGAACGGGTGTTGGTTTCCAGACAGACTTTTCTGAGCATCTCAGTAATTTGTGATCTACTTTGATTTAAAAGGACAACTATATCTCTGGTCTACAGACAATAGTAGGAGGGTGCAACCTTGTGCTAGTAAATTGTACCTAATACATTGGGTGATCAGTCTATGTGCTGTGTAGTAATGGATCACCAGAGTCTGGATATTCATCATATAATGGTTTTGATCGGATGGGTATCTACCCAGAGCGATGTGAGGCTAAAAATATAAATCAGGGAAACAACTAAAAATGTTATGTCTGTTCTGGGGCCAATAGTCACATCAGAAAATATACCCTGCTAGTAGTGACCAATCCAGCTTTGGCAGCGCTGTATGCAGAAAGGGGGACGCACTCCATCAGTTTCAAAGAACAACAAAAATACCTCCATCACACACAGTGGCGGTAGTATATAAATGATCATTCTGTGATCCCTTTTGCCTTAACATCGACTGATAACTTAAGAACTCAACTAAGAGTGTGCTCTTATTGTTTAAAGTGATAAGAAATATAGTGCAGAAGAGCAGGGATTATGTATGAATTTGAAGCTTGAGTGCTTGGTTGTACTCACAGCAGAGCACCACATAAAACATTGAATACCAAGAAGCATCTAAAAACTCTTGAGCCCCTTCCTCGTTGAAAAAAATTGGGATTATAATGTAGACAGTAATTAATACTACTTAAATGGCGTTTCTGGGACAAAATATTAAGACATCCATAATTATGACATACATTTCTATTTTCAAATATTAAAGATTAGGGGATTCTGTCAATAGAACTATTCAACCTATAGAGACTGAAATTCACTGAGAAAGGAAACAAATTGGTTGAGATGTTTAAACACAAACAGCATTTTCTATACAAGCTTTAGCGATTCTTTATCTTCTTGCAAGGTATTTGGACTCAAACCATATGTGCATTTTATTTTATGTCAAAAAGTCATGTTTGACAGGCTAATGGCCATCATGTTTAAAAAAAAATAATAATAATAATAAATATATTAAAAAAAACTGAAATTCAGCAGAAATCTCTTAGAAAATTATTTTGTAATCTTGGGGTCTAAACTGCATAAAAAGCACAAAATGGAGTATGAAGAATCATTTATACAGTGGGGTCACTTGGTGGATGCAGTGTACAAGATTACCTATTTTGCTGCTGCTGAGGGGCTTATCAAAAAATATATATTTTCTGTGCTAGAAAACTGTGCAGCTGCTGTAACTTACCTGAGAGGGGAAAAAAAGGGCATCTTTCAGCAGGTCACTCTCAGTGTTCAGTCTATCGAAACTCATAAACGTCCATTTGATGGGTCACGCGATCACAGCCCATCTTCCCTAAACGTGTTACAATTTTCCCAACTGCAATCCGTCTTGTTTCTCTGGACCTTAAGTATCCCCTTCAGTCTATCTCTCCCACTTAACGGTTTCCCCTGCCTGCAGTGAGAGCTCACCTGCCCAGAGTCTCCCACTGCCAGTCTTCTGTCTTCCCTACATGTTTTGCTCGAAGTGGTCATAAACAAAAACCCTGAGAGTGGTGGCTTTATTCCCACAACAGGGCTGAGGGCATGAAATTCATCACTCGCTTTGACTGAGTTACACCCTGTCTCAACACAAGGTCAAAGCAATTACTGGACTTTCACTCTCTGACCCCCTTCTTCTCCTTTTGCCTCAATCTGCACTCCAACAAAACTACTTTTTTTGCTCCCTTGTGATCCTTGCTTTCTTTTGCCTCACCAGTCTGCACAGTGTTTCTGTGTGACATCCGTGGTGTTTTGTGCTTTTGGTGTTTCTGTGCTGCTCCTTTTTCCTTGTACTATATACCTCAGAGTTGTAGTTCTTTCTGTAAATTAACTGCTAGTAAAATTGCGAATGCAAAGGCCAGGTCAGCAAGACGTAAACCTTCTGACTTGTTCGTAATTCAGGTCTCAAATAGTAAAGTGTGATAACGTTTTTGCTTCCAGATGTTTGAGAACGGTGTTTGATAGTATGGAACAAGTCTCAGAATTCAGTAGTTAAAGCAAAACTTGGTGTCAAACAAGAAGAGAAAAAAGGGCAACAGAATTTGATGAAATACAAGAGTTTGTTCAAACTAAATTTTTCGGTCAAAAGCATTTCTGCATCTGCAACAACTCTCCAAATAGTTTGGTAAATTCCCTTTCTCCTCTATTTGAAATACTTTTTTAATCAGTGTAACAATAACAAAATACTTACTGTACCTACTTACTTATAATCAGGTGGAGAGAAGCAGAAATCTCCCCAACATGTTCACTTTAAATATACGTTATCTGCACTTCACATGGTTTCTTTCTGAAAGGAGAATAGAATAAAATGCAATTTAAAACATTTTTTAACATTAGCAAACTTCAATTTGATTTTGAGAAAATTAAAAACTCTAGACCAACTCTCTTCAGTCTTCTGGACCTGATTGGCTGGATTGCTCCTGCATGAATACTGCATGTGGTTTGTGAATAAAGTGCAATAATAAATCAGATAACGGCAATAGAACGATTGCAACAATTGGATGAAATGGCATTGCTTTATGAAAACCGTTCTCAGTCTTTTTATAGAGAATTTCATGTTCTGGATCTTTCCTTGCAGTGTTTTAAGTATAATTTCCAGGTAAAAGAGACCTATAGTCTAGGTGTACTGTTATGGTTACAGTAGAATAGCTGTAAATCATCTCTCTGGATAATGCACAAAACATTTATTTTTCTAAAATGCAATCATTTAACGCATACTCGACCTTAATGACTGTCGATACTGCAAGCCTTAGGATTCATCATAGTTTAGATCAAAGAGAAACACAAAGGATACAAGAAGGAACAAGAGGCATCACAAAGCGTAAAAATCCTTATTACTTGTGACAATGTATTAAATTACACAGGTTAATAAGATTATCTTTTTATCCTCCATCTCTTTTTCTTCTCCCTCTCTTTCCCCCGTCTTTCAGTGGATGATCATAAAAAACGTTTAAGATTTAAAAGCCTCTGAGGTTTCTTCAGCTGAGCAGCTGAGTTTCTCTAGATAGCAGTCTTTAGGACGTCATCTCCATTTCCAGATCCACTTCAAATGCAAATTCATATCGTTTTCTGCAGCAGCTTCCTCATTTTCCCTGTTTTATAACCAGGCCCTTATTACAAAAGCACTTTCAAGCCGCCAATGTGTTTTTATGGTAATGTCGGTGTCTAATTTCTTGTTTTACCTTGAGACTCTTCATTTTGTGCCTGCTGTGTTTTGTAATCTGCAATGTGCTTTTATTGTTTGCTTTGTTTCCGTATATTATATTTCTATTGAAAAGTGCTACACTGCTCACTCTGTGGAGTTATTTACTTTCCCGTACAGCCTCAGTTTTAAAGGGGTCGGTAAGGACAAAGGGTACATTAGCTTAAAATAGGATGTTTTATGTGTATGCTTTTGTTTAAACATTTTTTTTCAAGTAATAATACTATTAAATGAAGGTTGTTTGTAACAGAGACTTTTGCAGACATGGAGCTGATTGATGTTGGCTCCCTCAGGTGAAATTTTTATGTATCGGTGATGACATTGGTGTGTAATGTATTAGCAGGACCCCGGGTTATCAGCAATGTGGAGACTGATACACAAACACACAAAACAAATAATTTCAGCTGCGTTTATGTATAAAAAATAAAAAATCACACACGAAGCTTAAGTTACTTTTAAAGTAATAAAAGTTGAGATTTGGTCAGAATAAATGGTCACACATGGGGAAGACGAGGGAAAGAGCACAAAGGTAAAACGGTACAAGGGAAACATATCCCTAAATGTTTATAGAGAGAAGTTCTGATTAGACACCCAGACAGGATCATAATCGTTGTCAATACAATTACAGCAGAACAAATGTATAAAGTCAGGCAAGCATAAGACGTCTCCAAAGATATGTCAGGGAATTTTGCACTACTGCAGACCACATGTAACCACACCATAACAGGACATCCACGTCCAGAACGTTCACCTTCAAGATGAGGCCAGACACCCGGACAGCTGCTGCAACAATGGGTTTTCATAGCCAAATAATTTCTGCACAAATTGTCAGAAACCAGGGACTTAGAGAAGCTCATCTGAATGCTCGTCACCCTCATTGGGGTCTCGACCCGACTGCAGTTTGTCGTTGTGATCGCCTCGAGAGGGTAAATGCTGATATTCAGTGGCATCTGTCACACTGGAGAGGTGCCCTCTTCACAGATGCAGCCCGGTTTTCACTGTTCAGGCCAGATGACAGACAGCGTGTGTGGCTGTATTTGGGTGAGCGGTTTACCGATGTCACCGTTTTGGATTGGGTGACACATGGTGGCATTGGGGTTATAGTATGGCTGGATGTATGTTACAGACAAGAACCATTTCATTGATGGCATTTTAAATGCATTGATATACTACGACAACGTCCTGGATCCCTTTGTTGTGTCATTCATCCATGACCGTCTCCTCATTTTCAGCACGATAATGCACTGCCCATGTTGCAAGGATCTTTGCACAATTTCTATAAGCTAAAAATATCCTAGTTCTTGCACGTTGGAATATCTGGTTCATTCCACTTCCTACCTCTCTAAAGAAAATCTATAGAAAAAATGTAATAAGCACAACAGCAATCAAACCCTTTATTACTGGCCAGTTTTTTGCATCTTTCCACTGGTATTTTCATGATCGTCTTTGGGAAGGAGTTCCAACTCCAAAACAGTGATATAGCTTTTAGTCAGAAAAAATGTCTTGGTAAAATTACTTTAAGCCAAAAATTACATTAAACCTAAATCTACCAGGATTGTTTATTCACTTTACAGAACTTTGAGGTATTGTTTTCTTTGTCATTGCATAATTTCTAAGTCCTTATTGGCCTTAAAGATGTTAAAATATAACAAAACTGTTGACTATATCTGAGGCCAGGTTTTCAGGATTTTAAACGGTGATTGTGTCAGAAACCATGTAGAGATTTTTCATTTTGCAAAAACAACAGTCCTCTGAGCAGCACCATTAAAAGAAAAAAGAAAAAAGAAAAAAAAAGTCAGGTTTTTTTTCTTTTAAAGGACAGTATTACTCCAGTGGCCAGGAGCTTCAGAGCTTTGATCATTACGTTTCAGGAAAACATTCACTAAATCTCTGTTCTAACATAAGTTTTGTATACTCAAACTGTGGTTTTAATCAGGAAATTAAATTTTACACAACTTGCTGGAATATGAGAATTGATGGAGATCTGAGAGCACATACATTCTGGTGGCAACTTTTGGATCTGTCTAATTACTACCCAAGTTATGAAATATGTCTCAAACACAAACCATTTCACTACCAGAATTCATCAGATGTCTTGGAAATGAAAAACACATTAAATGATTGGAACTGGTGATCCCTCAGGGAAAGTAAGATGTGGACTTTGTGCATTTAAGCTCACTGTTGCTTTAAGGGAATACAGGCTGTTATTTTGTACAGTACAATTACAGCCGTTTGCTCGAGGGACAAGGAAATTACCACGTAATTGGACAGATGATACAGCTTCATGTCACAGGTGGTTGATAAGTAAGCTCCTGAGCCAATAGAGTTGTGTTTGCAAAATAAGATTCGGCAAATGATTGAAGACACCTTGCGAGACGAGTGGAACTGCGGTCTATTTCCCCCAGGTTAAACTGTTTCATCATTTACTCGCCTTTCTATAAAACTATTAAAATTGTTTGCCATTTTTCAGCCTGTGTGTGTGTGTGTGTGTGTGTGTGAGTTCTTACATTTTGACTTGAGCTGTGAATTTTATCTGACTGAGTTACAACATAGTGGCCTCGTAACCAATCTGTTCCACAGCCTCTATGCGATTGTAATTGCATTAGTGCAGTGTTGATTTTTTATTAGACACCTTTTCCCAAAGTCTCCAGGCTCATTTTCCTTTATTAGACAAGTCTAAAAAGACAATACAGAAGCTCTTGTAACTGAGTCTCTCCAGACAAAATTCATTCCTAAGTGAACAGAGTGATAACTGGGCAGAACTGAGCCAATCGAGGAGATTTGCCATGGAAATGCTGCAGGTTGCCTTTTGTTTGTGCTAAGAAATATCTTAATAGGAGCACACGGCTCGCCTGAAAACAGCTGAAAGTTGCCAAATAATGAATATGTTACATGAAGGACCTTTGACTCAGACATAAATATATTTTTCATTATCCATTCAGCAAGAAATTACAAATAATAAAAACTACATAAATGTGAATTTATAGTATACTAGGTAGTCACAACGTATATATGTTTTACCAGATCTAAATCTTGCAGATGGAATTGTCCTTCTAGACTCAACAGAGACTGTCGACTCACTGATTCTATCAAACCTGCTGTATGGTGGAAAAAAGTGGAAACGGGTGTCAAACAAGCAAATGTAAAACCAACAGAGCTAGTTTATTAGCTAGTGACAAATGAGTAAGTCTTGCATATAACTGGAAACTTGAATTCATGTTGTGGCGTCGTCTGTCAGTGTCCTCAAGATGTTGGTGCAGTGATGCTTCAGGAATGAGACTCTGCATGCATGACTTTGGACAGCAACGTTTTATTACAACCTGCAGCCTAAGACAGCACAACCGAATCCTGAGGAAATCTTGGCCCAGTCACAGTGAAATCCCCCCGATCTCTGGACAGCATCTCTTTCATAGGGTTCTGGTCAACACAAAGTAAACGTTATCACATAAATATGTTCCAGATATAGGCATGTTTAGGTCTTGGCGGATTGCCTGCTACTGCGTCTAGAGTTCAAAGATTAAACTTGTTTTTTTACAGTCGGTGTGACTGTTTCTCTCAAGCATTTTTAAAACGAGTCCTCCTATACGATCAGACACTACAATGTTCTCATCACTAGAAAACCCCACACCTTGGGCCACTGGAGCCACCAACTTCCAGTTACAACGATCCATTAGTGTACTTTACACAACAGTCCAAAGTTCACTGTTCCAGCTGAAATGGGCATGAATCAATATTAAATAATCATATGAACATGCTTACGGTAATATTTTTAGCCTGTAATTGGAATTCTTTTCATAAGTCTGTTGATTACTGCAATCAAAATGTCTTCAACTATTATATTATATTATATTATATTATATTATATTATATTGTTGATGGCATGTGGACTTTAAATTTAACCTCTTAACTGTCACAAGGACACTTTTTTTGTGCGAAGGCTGAGGGGTGTTGTGGTGAGCTGTCTGCAACTACACATTTATCTTGTCATAATATAAGTTGTTTTATGTTTATTAACATATGCTTCAGCCATTCAGCTTTTCATTTGAAAATTGTTGCACAAGAGTTGAATGATTGGAGCCATTACATCCAACGTGCCTTTAAATTTTTCCGTCTCTGTGTCCTTTCCTATATATATATATATATATATATATATATATATATATATATATATGTATATATATATATATATATATATATATATATATATATATGTTTTCGTCTCTCGCCCAGAGAGACGAAAACATATATGCCTGTGGTATATGCCTGTGGTCATAGGGGCCCTCGGGGCAGTCACCCTCAAACTGGAGCAGTGGCTCAAACAGATCCCAGGAACAACATCAGACATCTCAGTCCAGAAATGTGCAGTTCTAGGCACAGCCAAGATACTGCGCAGAACCCTCAAGCTCCCAGGCCTCTGGTAGAGGACCCAAGCTCAGAGGATGAAAGAGAGACCACCCACGGAGGGTGAGAGGGGAATTTTTTATATATATATATATATATATATATCTAAAAAAAAAATATATATATATATATATCTATATATATATATATATATATATATATATATATATATATATATATATCTAAAAAAAAATATATATATATATATATCTATATATATATATATATATATATATATATATCTAAAAAAAATATATATATAGATATATATATATATATATATATCTATATATATATATATATATATATATATATAAATATATATATATATGTTTTTTTTTTTTTTCTTCACATTTTTCTCCATCCATCTGTTTGACAGACCAGATATAGATGTTTGCTGTCACAGTGCAGATGCAGCGCTGAGTCACAGTAATCGTTTTACTGAAGCTTTCACCTGAGCTCTGCATGCCCTCGTGTTTGCCAGCAGTGTCACTCACTAATCTTTGTAATTTCTTTGAAAGATGTGTCCGGGGCCTCAGCTGTTTCCTCTTTATTTTTATTGCTGTCACACCTGGTGCTGTGGAGGCTGGAAAAGAACAGATGACAGCAAATCTCTGACAGATAGAGAATTCAACAGGTGGAGAAGCTGGCGGTGCTGCACTTGCACCGCAGTCATTATCTGTAAACTGTTTTATACAATTCTTTAAAGTCAGGCTTTTTTGGCATCTCAGTGTGACATGAGATAAGGAATGGTGGAGCAGAAGGTTTAAAGTCAATAGGTGGCTGTCACCCCTCCAATAGAGGATCTAAATTGGTGAGGAGGCGTGACGATTCATGATGCTTCCATGATACTGCCCTCAGATATGTACACGTCACCATGGGACATGGCCAGCTAATGGGGTTAAATTAACTTAGATCCAAACAACAACTACAACCTAACATGGTTATAGAGGCCATAGAGCCATTCTTGCTTTTGCTGAGACTGTTTGTTGTGTGACTACCTGTTTAAGACTAAATCCATGAGTTGTTTCTGTGTAACATGGTTTTTTTTTTTTTTAAGTACAATCGGTGTGTTTCAAAGTTCTTGCATCGTAACCACAGAATGCATGCTTTATTATCTCCCTGTCTAGCACTGTTTAACCAGCTTATTTTGCTGTTAGCTCAGTTATTATCTATGCAGATGGGAAATCTCACTAAGTGACTCATATCAGGCCATTGTGTAAAAATGGCAGAAAGAAGCTGGCGTGTAATAGAGGCATTTAAAGATGTAACTCCAAAGACAATACAGTATATTGACTGAATGAAAAGAATACAAACTCAAAGAAATCTATATTTTTTATCTGCTCTTCATGTCTTCTTTTTTATTCTCCACACTTATTTTCTCCAATGACTGCATTGTACTCCCTCTCCTTCTCTTAGATGTGTTTTTGTTAGTACCCCAATCCACTTAATTCCCATTCCTGTTCCATCTAAGTGCTTATATTCCTCTCATCTTTCTTGCTATCCTTGTTATGTTCAGCTATATAATTTTGTGAGTCCTCCATCACATCTGGGGCTCTTTCTATCACGCTGAGTAAAAATTCTTCAGTTTTTTTTTTCAATGTAATTTTTTTCCTTCCCAACCAAATTCTCAAAGTCCGCCTTGCTGAGCTCCTTTCTTTCTTCTCTTCTTAAAAACATTCTGAAAAAAAAAAAAACATCAAGTGCTTTGAAAAATTGGAAAATCACAGTTATTTTGTACCATTACTATAATTACCATAAACAAACAGGACCATTACAGAGAAATTTGCATTCCCAAACAGCCTCCCCAAAGCTTTTTGTGCCATGTGTTTTCAGCTAAAATGTGCAGGACAGTGTGACTGTCAGAGAATGCTTTTCTTTTATCCTTTACTGAGGAAAAGCCTTGGCTGTCTGGTAATGAATGCTGGCATGAAAAATTACGTCCAAGAACCAAATTGCTGAGACGAGTTGAAAAATTTAAGCATGACTGACTGACTCTCTAACAGTGGTTAATCTGATTGAGATTTCATTATGCCATCCACTTAAATTGTACAAAACAGACCAAATTGTTGATATGTGGCTGAAATAATTTACTTGTAGGTCAAAGAATTAGCAATTTACTTTTGAACTGCTGATGTGTACTGGACAAAATGCAATGCAAAACAAGCGACTTGAGCTTCTGTTTGGTATTTTATTATTTGTGCAATTCACCAGACGAGGTGGCAGCAGAGTGTCGTCATAATTGAGAGTAGAGATGAGCAGTTATCCCACTGTTTATCTTCATTATGATTCATGTTTTATCACAGTGAGAATATTGATTTATTGGGACAACAATCACCCAAAAACTAGTGATAGTTTGTCTTCATATTCTTTTGTTAGTTCCATTAGTGCAACAATAAATAAGAATAATTTTTAAATGACAGTTGTTGTCTTTGAAATCGCACCAGTTAACTTATATGGTGCCCAGAAACAGCCTATTCATTATTAGTAAATGGCTGTTTGGTTCTGTTTGCAGGGGGAGGAGTTAGAGCAAGTGTTGTGTTCATGAGGCATTTATGCAGTGATGCACAATAACATACAATGTATTGCTAAAAACGACTTCATGGGCGGTTTTTGTCATCACTTTATGGTTGTCACAATAAATATCATAAAGTATTTTGAAAAATATTTAAGTCCATACTGCCCATCCATAATCGACAGCTACACAGTGCTCTTAAGTCTTCCACACATTATTCCTACCACTGTGGCCAAATATCTCATTGTTTCTTTCTCACCTTAAACATCTCTGGAAACAATTTGAATTGGTTGGATGTCACCAATACTTTTTATTGCCAATACTTTATTAGTCTCAGTTCAGAATTATACACCTGTAGCTACTTTATTGTCGTTACATCTATAAAAAAAATGCATAAATCAAAACAAATGCCTTTATTTTTGCTTGCTCTATTGAATTCAATTGTGACGTTCTCATGCAAAGACCTGTTCTATTTGAAAAGATGCCAAATCCAGAAAAGTCGAATAAATAGTTTTTCTCCTCATGAAATGGCTTTGCTGCAGAAGGAAATGTATGATTAGGATCTTAGTTATCGCTTTGCCTGAAATCGCTCCTGTCTGGATTTCTGTCCACTGCACATTGATTAATGTGTTTATGATTCTGTTCCTCTTGACTTCTTGTCACTTTGCTGGAACTGTTTTTTGATTCTTGCTCTATGGGTGTTTTTGTATTTGTCTCCATATCTGTGTGCATGTACTTGTGTGTGTCTTTCTGACTATATGTGACTGTTTGTTGCTTTGCTGTGTGTGTGCGTGCGTGTGCGTGTGCGTGTGTGTGTGTGTGTGTGTGTGTGTGTGTGTGTGTGTATGTGTGGAAGTGTGGGGTGAGGTCTGAAGCCACTGAAGCCTCAAAGCCCCAGGATGCTCGAAAGAGAAAATGAACACTCACTTGTTAAAATTGTTTTTAGCCACACAAACTCAAACAGAAGACAAAACACACATCCATGCTCCAGCCTGAACTTGTTTTTTTCTTCATTCAGCCTCATAGAGAAGATTGTAACCTTCAGTCAACCAGATAAAAAGTTTTTCTTTCTGCGTGTCTGAGAAAGTGTAAAAGATGGAGAATTTGAGATTGCATTAAGGATATTTGTCGAACTGTAAAGGTGTGTTTAAAACTTCAAATTCCCTTCCTCTATAATTAACTTCTTCAAGAGTAGGCAAAATCTATAATTTTTTTTCTCCTGCTTTTTGGCTGAATAATTTGTTGGGATTCATAGTAATGGAAAGAGCATGCCGCAGTACATAAAGTGGCTGTAAAGCTGCAAAAACAACAACCAGACTGGTGGGGGCACAGTGACGTCACCATGTAGAGTCAAAGACATCTAAAGCAAAACACCTGAGGACCATTTTGTCATGATGACTCCCACTTTACCGACACTCATAAGCCTAAGAAAATTGGGATATACTATGCTGTCCTTGAATGAGATTTTCTCCCCACCAGTCATGTCAATTTGTCAATTTTCGTCTTTTCCCCGTGAATGTTTCTTTTCTCTCCCTCTGCGATTGTACATTTAGAAGCACATTACACTGCGAAACACCCACTCTTCACTCCATCTGTTTCTTTCCAGGGTGATGAAGTGCTGACCGTCATTAAAACCAAAGCTCAGTGGCCAGCATGGCAGCCACTTAACCTGTAAGTATCACACAATTTCAAAACAGAGGGTACTGCTGTAAGAGATGAGATTAAACAGAAATATAAGTGAAAAGTGTGTAAACCAGGAGTATTTATTTGTTGTTTTTTAAAGTGTTTTGCTGATTGTGAGGAACTTCTCCAAATCCAATATACAGTGAAGGAAATAGGATCATTATATACATATATAGCTACTGGATAATTCATATTCTTGCCTCTGAATTTACTGCTGTGTTCAGCAATGTGGGTATTTAAAGTTCTTCACACTTTCTGATAGTATCAGTCTTCTGAACTGAATTTGAATTGTATGGCTGATGAAACAAATAATTCAATTGACACTATGCTTTAACACAGACATATGAATTTAAATATTATTCTTAAATACTTACTGAAATACTTGTATGTCCTAGAAACGCTTTTAACTGATGTCTTAATGATTTGTAAATGTGCTCAGTTATTTGTATTCTTTATAAATTATTGCAACATCAAAAATATTTGTTTATATTATTCTATCAACAGGTTCATATGATGGCTTATTCATTTATTAAATTGTAACACTTTCAGTCCTTGCTATTATTAATTAATATTAGCATCACGTCAGTGTCACCTTAGTGTTACCTTTATTCCTGCAGATTAGTCAGGAAGCTGTTTTTTTATGTAACTCTAATTGTCTGAGGACAATTCTCTTAATTGTACGTGAGCACAGCAATAACAAGTTGTCACTTTGTGTTTCTGCCGAAACTAAAAACTTGTTAGCATTCAGATTGGAATTTGAAATGATCTAGAAGAGCGGCTGTAGCAGACCTCCTCAGTTGTTGGCACACAAAAGACAAGGTTATGAACCAATGGATTGAAACAAAAATTGAGCAATAAAGATGGCTTTCCCCAGCAAAAGTTTGGGATCAACAAAAAAAAAAAAAAAAAAATACCAGGTGTACATATTTTTTTTTATTATTTTGACCAAATACTAATATTTTAACTATTTCCGATACCTAGGAAATTGCTGGAGGTGAGTGGCATCCTTCGATTCATAATAAAGCTTAGTTTACTTCACCGAAGCTAAACAGTTATTTGCTGATCTTTGTTGTGCTTCTTAGAATGTGTTAGTGATTGAAAAACTGATGTTAGTGGAAAGATGGGACTTATGCTGCAGCAACTGTGCATGTGTTCGTATATGTGCGGTATTTGCTAGGTAGGTGTGAGCAAACATGTTTTCATCTTGCTTCTTGAAGAAATGTGTTCATCTCATTTTGTTGTAACTTCTGTTGAAAAAAATAATTTGCTCACTGAACACTCAGAAGTCTGGACAACCTCGACTTTACTTTTGAGACAAACAAAGAAACGGATGATTATATTTTGTTGAGAAACTACATGGACACGACTACACAATTATTCAAAGCATATTCCAAGAACCAACAAACCAAACAAACATGACTAAAAATAACAAAGAAAGTTCGTCATCTGTAACAGATGATCAAAAGAAAAGCATGAGACACTTTATTTCCTTTGTCCTGGATGTATCTTCAGATGATGTGGTTTATACATGAATGGCAGAATTAATCTGCATCATAAGTAGCAATTAGCACAATTAATAAGCAGAACATAGAAGTTGTTTGAATAAAGTTTCAGCTCCAGCACAATCAATGAGCTATTGTTGTGCATGAATATTAATAAACCTTATTGTTTTCTGTCGGCATCGTTTATATGCTTGGTAAGTGGCGTGCTGACTTGTTTGAATATTAACACACTAGCATCCTCTAGAATTAGTTCAAGAGCAATTAGGATCTTATCACGACTGCAGCCCTGGAGGCTTTATGTGCACACTCACTTACACGCCGACACTTGTGTATCTTTCACTAAACATCTGTTTAATTGCCCTTCCTCGAATTGTTAGCAATTTGTGATAGCTTGTGGAACTCTTATTTTTATGACTACCAGCAGTCACATATTTGCATGCACCTGCAGTCACTCTCTCAGAGAATATGAAACATTGTTTCTATTCTGCAACTGTGTTTGCTGAGATGTAATGTTTTTGACCCGTGTATGAGTTAGAATAAAAAGTTTAAGGCCCTAACAAAAGCTCTTGCAACCTAATTCTTTCCCAGATGTCTCAATGCAGCCTTGACTTTATGGCTTCGCAAGATGATTTCAGCATAAACAGACATTTTCAGCTTCCGATTAGCTATTTTGTGGATGCAATTATCAAGCAATTAGCGGTCTAACGGGGGTCAGAGGTCAAAACATGTAAACTGTCACATTTACATGCAATTAATTGAGATTCCAAAGATTTTCTGAATTTGCAAATGATTATGTATGTGAATAAATTACAGACCTGGACAAAGTTTTTGAGGCTAACAGATATTTGACTTTTCATTAACTCTTCTGTTTTAGGTGTGTTGTTTTGATCTTTGAAACACTTCAAGTTGAAAAAAAAAAAGGTTTAATTTCAAAAATGTTCCTTGTTTTTGTGCAAAAATTGCAGAACTTGGTCTTGGACAATGTTAGGATCCCAATTTTTCTTCATCAAAGTGTTTTTTGGCTAAATCTAAGTAGTAAGTACTTTTACTAGTAAGTGAACCGACCGCCTTTGATGAGAGACAAACCCAGACATGAATGGCTTTAGCCTGCCTTGCTGACTTACTGACTGTCGGCATGATTCAGGACTTATGGTAATATTAACCTTTTCTATTCACATTTTCTTCTCCAAAGAGCCTGAAGGGGCCATCATCAGAAAAAGAACGTTATCCCAGTTCTTCGCTGACATTTCCTGGAACTTCTTGCAAAGTGTCAGCCTGGCCTTGATGGTTTTCTTGGAGAGAAGTGGCTTCTTTTCTGTCCCTCCTGGCATAATGCCAGAATCCAAAACTCTCAGTGAAATAACTGTGACTCTTGAGCAATCTCTGCACTGACAGCAATCCGATCCCTCAGTTGAGTCATCTTTAGAATATTGCACTTAGTGGCCTGCCTTGGGTGGCTTGACGTTTCCTTCACTGCAGTACAAGCTTCCTTCTTGGAGTTGTTGACGATTCTAGTAAAAGATTAATTTATGCTAAGTTTCACGGGAAGCAATATTATTGCCTGTGATGATCTTTTGCTGTGAACCGATGATGACGGCACGCTTCCTCTCAGGTAACATGGTTAACAGAAGAAGACTGATTTCAAGCACTATGCAAATGGATGATTGTCACCACAAAAATTGAAATAGTAAGCACAATTTCCAAAAAAATTGGAGGTTTTGCAGTGGCCAACTCAAAGTCTGGATTTGAATATGATTGCTGTGGTATGACCTTATGCAGCCATTTGTTTTTGATCACCCCCGAATGTGGTGAAAAAACTGATTGCCAGTGATGAGAAAAGCTCGATGGTACTTGCCGCCGCCAAGGGTGACTAAACCAGTTATTAGCTTTAGAAGGCGATTACTTTTGATGCAGAGCGTTAATGATTTGGATAAATTTGATCTCTTAATAAATGAAATCATCATTTCAAAACTGCATTGTGGTTTTACTTCAGTTATTTGTGTGTGATAATAAAACGTCTCTGACGATGTGAAACATTAACGTGTTTTATTTTCTCACCACCTAAATTAGGCGAGCTGCTCCCTCGGCAGAGTTTTCTGTGGATCAGACCCGGCACCTTATGTCCTTCCTGACTATGCTCGGGCCCAGCCCAGACTGGAACGTGGGGCTGTCCGGAGAGGACCTTTGCACCAAGGACTGTGGCTGGGTCCAGAGACTTGTCGCAGATCTCATACCATGGGATGCAGGCACAGACAGCGGTGTCACATATGAGGTACTATTTTATTACATCTTTTTATGTCAGACAGTGATAACTACCAAATTAAGAATCCTGCCACAAAGAAGCATCTTGTTGACAATTTATAAAGCCTGTCATCATGACAGCCAATAAGGAATCACAACATCAGTGAGGAAAACGGGTCATTAAGTGAAAAAAATGAAACATGGTCACATTAGAGACGCATTACTGACGTCTTTGCTGTTCAGCATTCCCATCACAGTGAAACATGAGGCAATAGACAAATGTTGTCAGACAATTAGGATTTATCTTGTTAATGGTCTCTCAAAATGCAGCTTTAGCATTTCAGTCCAGTTAAGGGGAACATTGCTGGACTTTGAGTCCTTTCTGTTTCATTTATCCTGTTGTACATTTGCTGTTGTGCTTGGGATTATTGTCCTGTTTATAACCCAGTTTGGGACAATCATCAGCTGTCAGACAGTTGGAAATGTTGGCTTACAGAAGAGTTCATAGTAAACTTAAGTAACTCGGTGTGCAAAGATTCTAACAAGCCCATATCATCACCACTGCACCACCGTGCTTGAAATATTTTCCACCTGTGAATAACCTTTGTTAGTTTACGTGACACAACAATTCCTCCTCGTTATTCATCGCAGTTGTCTGTTTGGCCTGACATGGAGCTAGTAGACATAACAGCTCCATTTTGTATTTACTTAAGTTATTTGTATGTGATGGTAAATGGAAGCTTACATCTTCCATAAGAGGCAGCAAGGTTGGAATGTTAGCTTACGCCGAACATCTTTTTAAGGGCAGTCTATCAAACCTATAGACTTTCTACATGTTACTCTGTACAATGATGGAAGGACCACAGGCAGTATGTCTAAATCAGTCTGTTTATAAAACACAGCAACCGAGTGCTTTTCACTTTCGCTTTCTGGTACTGTGAAAGGCGTCTTCAGATTCTGCAGTCATGGTATGAAAGAGGCTTATCCATATTCACCAAGTGTTTTGAGACTAGAGCAATTTATTTATAGCTTGTGTACTCATGAATACGCATGGATCTCATCCCGCAGAGGAGAGATGGTAAATACTTTCCAAAAGTCTCACTCACATGAAGCCAGGTGTGTTACTTTTGAAAGGCGAAGTGTTTCTTCAGTGTTCAGAGCTTCATTTTAGCCTTGTGAGCTTTTTGGTAGTGTCACTTCTGCAAGCATTAGCACTCACAGCAGGGGAAAGTTATTCTTTATGAAAGTCAGGTTAATAGTAGAACAAAGACAAAACCGTGGGATTTTATTTTTGATCTTCCTTTAGATTGATGTGAGTTTGAAGAATTTTCTTGTCTTCAAACTCACATCAGACACTTGTCTGTTAAATTGTCTGTGTGGTTTTCTAAAACCACCAAGGGACTCCTAGGCCTAACCTAGTCCAGGTACTTTTCACAGAGTACCTGTGAAAGTACCTTTCACATAATAGTCGTACTATTTATACCCATAAATAGTACGACTATTTATGGGTATAGTCGTACTATACCCATAAATTTGTAGATTTATTACTATATATTGCATACTAGATTATACTAAGCCTTTTTCTTTCTCTTTAACAAAAACCTTCATCTTTGTTATCTTGGATCAAACGTGTCTTGCATTGATTGTAATAACCTCTACCAGGATTTATGCTTTAATTCATTTTGGTGCCTCTGTTGAACATTGTATGCTAACAATTAATCTTCCTATAAAAATAACTGGAAATATTGTTCATATTACTAAACAAAAATGAAGTGGGAGTCACGATGCAAAGCTCTGTCAATATAAATTAAGAACCCAAGTACCTGCCACTGATACTCCAGATACAGACATTAGCTCTGTGAAGCTATGCTGGAGCAATCCTGGATAAATTAATGCCACGCACTGTTCATAGAAATATTGTTATGGTTTTAAAAAAAAAAACTTTCAATTGATGAAAAACATAATGTTGCTAAAGTATTCATTCATCCATAGTATTGGTCAAAATGATGAAACGCACCCAGTAAAGCTGCATGTTGACTTTAATAGATCATGCAATTTGCTGTCATTGATGTTTGTCATGTTTCTTTCTTTACATTTTCTTTTTAAGTGCATCAGAAAACACACACTTTGACTCACCTGAAAAGAGAGCTGCGTCTCTCTTATTAAAGCAGAGTAGGAAGGGAATCACTGATGCATGGCAGAGATCAAATAATAAAACACCTGCCATCCTGGCTGGTAATAAAATCTATGGGTTTTTGTTGCATTATAACTTTTTTGTTGACTCTTTTTGACAAATTGTGACTAAGTTGTTCTCATCATCAAGGAATAATAATGTCATTGTCCTTTTTTGAAAAGCTTGTTTTACAATCATTCAGTCATTTTATGCTGCAATTGGATTAGTGTTCTGGTTCCATGAATGACTTCTTGGTTCCGAATTTCAGCTTCTTATTTTCAATTACTAACCATTGTTTCAAACCTGTACTCTCCTCTCTTGGGCACATCTGATGTACAGCATACAAAATACACAGTATCGGTTAGTAAAGATATGGTTGTATGTACAAATATGTACAAAACATACATATTTGTACACCAGATTCAGATGAAATCTTCTAAATAGGTACATATTTTTAGTTGTTTTATAAGATTTTTTTTCTTTTTTAGAAATTTTCAATACTTACAGAATTGTGTTGCTTTGAGACATTTCAGTGATTCAAAATGATACATGTTTATTGTTTCAATTAATGCTGCAAGGTGGCAAAAAAAACAAAAAACTTCAAACACCTCTTGAATATGAAAACTTATGTTGTTTGCAGTTGCTGATCTTTGCTTTTTGACTTACTGTTATTTCACAGCATTTTACAGATCACTGACACTTTTTCCTTGTGGTTTTTCAGTCACCAAACAAGCCCACTGTTCCTCAGGAGAAAATCCGGCCTCTGACCAGTCTGGACCACCCTCAGAGCCCCTTCTACGACCCAGAAGGGGGCGCAATTACTCCAGTGGCTCGGGTAATGGTGGAACGTATTGCTAGAAAGGTAAAAGATTCACCGTATATGTATATTGTGTTACTGTCAATGACATAGAAAATAGGCATGCCCATAAAACAATCGATGGTTTTATGTGCAAAATAGATATTCTTTTGATGGCATAGATCTGGTCCAACTTTGAAGGAACCATAGATTAGACATTGGTAATAACTTGACTTAAAAGCGACATCTGGGAGCTGCAGTCCCTGTGATCCTTATCTTTCCTCCTGTTTACAGGGAGAACAGTGTAATGTGGTGCCAGACACCATCGACGACATTGTAGCCGATATTGGACAGGAGGAGAAGGAGGAAGGTAAAGCAAAATGGACAAGCAGACGCGCTGTATTACAGCTGAGCAGAAAATGAACCCTCACACAACACAGTAGCTTTAAGATGTTTATGAAGTGTTTATTAAATAATTCAAGCCTTATTATTACTTGATTTTATATTTCCTTCATCTTCCTGGAAAATGGTTCTCTTCAGATGTCTGTATTTATTACATAACCTTTTAAATTCAACATTTGAACCTCTTTAGTTGAAACACCCCAGAGGCTGTGTTGAAACTGAGTCTTTTAAAGCTTGAGAAAGCAAACCATGTTCATTGCAGAGACAGCTGGTTTAAGATGAAGCTAAGATTAGAGGTCAAATAGTAACTTTATAGATCTAGCTGGCCTTTGGCTTCAACCTGCTGTGTGTAGGTGGCGCTCCTGTTGTTGCAGAGCACCAGCCGTGGTTCGGAGTCCTGTCCTTCTCAAATACACCCAATAAGGTTTTTTGATCTGAATATTGATAGCCCTGCACAATAGCACTGCATAGTGGGCCTTTGGAAAGTCATACTCCTTTAAATGTTTCTTTCTTTTTCTTTTTTTTTTTTTTACAATAAAACAACAACAATAATCTTGTACTTTACTGTAAATACAAGGAAACAAATTAATGGATTCCTATGAAACAGAAAGAAAAGGATGCAGTAATTTGACAAGCAAGTAACTGGCTTCAGAAGTCTCCTAATTTGTCCACTTGTGTTTTATTTATTCTCAGCATAAGTACAGCTGTTCTTGAAAAAGTCTAAGAAACTTAAACAACATATATTGATGAAAAAAATAAATCAATAGCAAGTAACAAAAGAGACGGATTATAAAACAACATCCCAAGGCATCTCACTAAGCATTGTTCAGTCCATCATCTAAACTTGAAACCTAGCAAGAGATTGCCATCCACCTTAACATAGTGAGTGGGCAAGAAAGTATTGAACATAAAAGCATCTGTAGACACATTGTAACTCTGTACTCATTATAATTACTGTTATATAAAAAAGTGATGCAACTGTGAACATGGGGGAAAAAATATGTGATTTGGGATCTGGACTGTGGTCAACCATTTGGATTCTTCTGCTCCAGAGATGAGATTCTACATGAAGCAAACCAATTCTTGTTACTGAGCAATATTTTACAGGTACAATGCATCTGTCATTAAGGCGTGTTGTGAATGTTTTGTAATTTGCGTGACAAGCGTCTTTGATGTTTATGGTCAAACAACTCATATTCTATTCTATTCTATTCTATTCATAGGGATATATATATATATATACTGTATATTTATGAGTATTTAGATTTAAATATTTGTATGAGAGTGTATGTGAAACTGGTGTAAAATTACTCTTTGTGTGAACAAACTAGGTCATTAGCGCTAATTAGACTCCATTTTCCCATTTTCTACTTCTTTTTAGTCAAAGTATTCAGATTTTTTTCAACCCACTGAACAACTCGTTCGATGTGTAATATTTTTCCTCTCTCAACTCCGGCCTAATACCTGTTTTTACGTGAAACGATTTTTGGTTGAGTGCAAGATTTTGCACGCAGGGCGAAAATCTTAGCAAGCATCACCAGCTGTCTAATAAATTTCTTCCCCATTGAGTCACGACCCATTTCCCTTTTTCCTGACTTTCTCTGTTCCTCTACATGTCCAGGATTTCTTTCTCGCTTCTATGTGGGATGCCTCTAAAGAGGAGAGGTTCCATTCAGGCTGCTCCCTCTGGTCAGCCCGGACCTTTAACGCTTTCACTTACAGATCCACCCATCCCTCTCTTTAGCTTTTCAGCTCTTTTCTTCCCTCATTTTCCTTTGCCATTATGTGTTATCCCAGGGAACTGGGTCCATTTTGGTTTGTCCCTGTAGTCCTAAAGTATATTCACTCTCACCTCCTCCTCTCATTTTCCCTGCCTTTCCAAAGTCCCAGGAGAGAAATTTTAATTGACGCTCATAGCCTCGCTGCTTCTCATACCTCTGCTTCAGCTGATAATTGGATGAGACATTCACAAATCACATTCGTCTTGTGCGTAGCCCGAGTCCCTTGCTGCCTCCTTTCTTGCTAGGATATGATTTGGGGGATTCTGGTGGTCTGCTACGTGCTGTACTCACATTTATACTCGGTGTTAAGTAATTTTCTTCATTCTCACGGCACCGGAAAGAGAAATCTGGCTCATTCACAGTGAGATAGATTATTAATCTGTTGAGATGCAAATTAAACTTCCCACATTGACCGTTTCACCCGAGGCTTTCCCCCGAATAATGGGAAATAAATGAACTTAGTCCTTACCCTTTCATGATCTGTCCATCCGCCTCTCATAGACGACACACCGGAGACGTGTATCTATTCTGCCTGGTCTCCCTGGTCAGCCTGTAGCAGCGCCACCTGTGACAAAGGTCGCCGAATGAGGCAGAGGATGCTAAAGGCTCAGCTGGATCTCAGCGTACCTTGCCCTCACACCCAGGACTTCCAGCCCTGCATGGCACCGGGATGCAATATGGAGGGTAAGAAGGCGTACACAAGAAATGCATGCAAAGATTTGGAAAAAGAATAAGCATTCTGTGGCAGCTTGCTGTCCATAAGTAAAATTTATGTGCATATGGAACAGCCTGGGCTTACACCGCTGAAATACAGATCAGGATAATTCTTTATTTTCTCTCATTAAACTGAAGGAAAGCATTCTTTAATTCCCTTTTAATGGGGTCAGCTGAGCCACTTCAATACTTTGGAAATTTATGAGTTAGGCACTGATTACACTTGGCAATAACAAATCCTAGCTGCAGCTTAGGTGTATTTAGATCTTGTAGTAAGCTAAAATTTATTTAGAATTTATGCAGTTTAAAAGTTTATTTTTTTGGCTTCTTTTATGTTTGTAATTAAACAAACATGCCCATACAACGTCAGTAAAGGTTAACAATGTGGCTCAGTTGCTGCCCACAGTTGGACCCACTGTTTTCACCAAATTGCTATTTCAACTGTGTTCTGGGTTTGGTCTGGATTTGAAGTTTCCACACTATGCCTAGTTATTTGTAGGCCAATAGTTGCATAATGGGTCCACATTTACTTCCCCATTTTGGACCAACCTGAGCTTCACAATCTGTTGCACAAGGTTCCCTAAATCTCAAAATTATTTATTTAAAATCCACATTTTTTATTTCCTCTTGTTATATTTGTCTGAAATAAAATTTTTAATTTAGGTTTGACAAAAAAAAGCATGGACTAAAGAGAATACATATGTAAGTTTAAAAATACTTTTTTTCCTTTCACTGTAAATTCATATATTTCACATTTCAATATTCTGTTTAAATTGCAGCATAAAATACTACTGTCTTTGGTTAAACAAATGGGAGCTTTGTATCATCCAAAATATCTAGCTAGAAATATTATTTTTTACAATTTAGCTCATTTGGTACTATATTTTTTAAAGCACTTGAATACCTAGCAATGTCATCTATAGCTTGGTTACCCAAAAGAAGAGGAGATGAGTGTAGTTTCCACAAAACATCAAAAGAGGATTACACTTACGTTTTGTTTAAGCAGCTTACAGCAGCACTTTCTTGTGTTGTAATTATCTCAAGAGTTTGGGATGCTCAGGCAGATTAATGTTCAAACTAGTTCAAACTATTTTAATGTCAGGCCTTTTTGAAGATATCTCCAAAAACGATTTCTTTTCTTTCAGTGCTTTAAATCCATTCTGTGAATTGGTTCTTGAAGGTACAGGGCCAATGCTGACGTTTGAACTACCTCAGCTTTGTCTTTTTGGTGCAGAGGAGCAGATACCCTACTGAGAGCTCCTCTCCCTCCCTACACAATCTCTGAAAGCGAACCTCAGCCACCCTACAATGGAAGCAAAGTGTTTCAGCCACTTGAATCTGGGATCTCATTCTTTCAGTCACAATGGCTTTTGGTCATAGATGAACTTTGCTTTTTGCAACAGCTGTTTCTTTACCACAACAGACGGGATCAACACCTGCGTTACAACGGAGTCGTGAGCCTCCACTGTGGGCGTCCATCTCCTGCTCAATCTCACCATCATGTGTGAACAAGACGCCATGATACTTGAACTTCTTCTAACCCTTCTCCATATCCTCTAAACAAGTGGAAAATCAAGCCAAATTGTCAGTACCCTCTAAGCAGCTTTTCAAGGGTAAAAAGCCGATCTGCTGTCCCGTGCCTTGGATGACATCGACAATTTTCCTTGTGAATCTGAGCCTTCTTTGCAATTACCTAGATTAAAGTTATTTAAAGAAGAATAAAAACTCGATCCCAAGTTGTAGTTGTCAAACAAATGTGATTCTCAAGCGCAAATTGTTTAAACTTGTATAAAGCCTTTTTATCCATCCTGATGACTCAAAATGCTTTTTCATCAGATCAGGACAACCGCTCTTCCCACTAAGATGTGCAAAGGAGAATCAACAGCAATTTGACAAAAAAAGTGGTCCTAATAAGGTCACAGATCTTTGAGGTTGATAGACAAATAATGAATGTACACAGAAATCCCATGTTGCATAAAGACTAATAACCACATTGTAAAATTGTGAGGATTAGCAGTTAAATCCCATCAGTGCTCAGCTTCTAGAATCTCTAAACAGGGATTTGATTGTGTTTTCTGAGGATCAAAGAAATCAACACTCCATGTGTTCATTGTTATGTCAAACCTAACCAGAGCAAAGAAAAAAAAAAAACAAAAAAAAAAAAACAACTGTCTTTTTTTCTGAAGGATAATTGGGACTAAACACACAGCAGGCAAGTTAAAAATACATATTTAATAACTCAGATCTCTGTTAAATTTCAAGGTGCTCACAAATTAACATCAGCCTTTAACTGTGTTTCTTATTTATTCTCTTCTGGCAAATTGCAAAAAGTTAATCCCCAATTTGTCAAGCTGCTTCTCTTGTCCTGCAAGGTAGAGACGATGATGCTGGTGAAGAAGCACACACATTATCGCAAAATGCCTGAAGTTTGCTTTTGTCCAATTTTTATTGAAAGCATCTGGAACAAGTGCTGAAAGGGAGTGCCTGTCTTCGCTGTCTCCTCAGGTCCTCAGTTTTCACTCCCAGGAAGTCTTTTAGTGATTAGACAAGTGAAACAGTTCAAGGCTAAAGGAGTTTCTCACAGACACCCACGCTTCTATCCTCCACTACACCCTTTATCGATTATTAGACAGGAACACGGATAGCTTTTTATTCCCAAGCACCTCTCCTTTGTTTTCATTTAGTGCTCCATTAGTGTGTGGTGGGAGATTGATAATTGTGGGGTCCATGCTGGGGCAGGATGGGAAGCAGCGCTGAGGATGATTAATATTCCAGGGAAACACTCCGACTCTCTGGAGGCCCTACTGAGCTTGAGATACCTGTATCTTTTATTAATGATTCGCTTAGTTCTGCTTTATTAGGCTGCAGCTGGTAAGCAACATCAGTTTGTTGGAAGTGTACGAGAGTCAAGTGTTGTTAGTCAAAGAAAGGCTCATTTATGTTTGTCAGAGTTCATTGATCATTCCCGAAGAAAACCTCCAATTTACAAGGTCTATTCCCACATAATCATCTGCTTTTGACAGCCTCCCTTTTTACACTTGTGATATGTTATCTATTCTTATCTCAGAGGGCTTGTTTCAGTCGAAAGCAGTTAAGGTTGTACAGTGTCTTTCCACAAGCAAATATAAGTGGGGTCGTGAAGCACCACCCTGACTAATAGTGATGGGAAAAATGGCAGAGCTGAGCCTCATTAAGCTTCGGAGGCAGCAGTTCACTATTCACCTTATCCAAGCAGAGGTCATACATATTGACTTAGGCTCCCTCAGACCCTGGCTGTGAATAGGACAGTCCCCAAGGAAAAACGGAGTTGAAGTCATTTCTGTGAAAGGAGAGCTCTTTGAAAATCCCTCTTTTAAACTTTGAGCTTAGTGAAGAGGCTGCTATCAAGCAAATGCATGGAAAATTCAGTGTGTAGGGACAGGTGTCCTGCGACCAGGGGACAAGGCACAGACATTCCTGTCATGCAGCCTATGAAACTGTTCAGTTCGGAGAGCGTTTGACTGAAAATCTAAAGGTCCCTGGTGTGATCCTGGATTCCAGCAGCATGTTTGTGCTCTTTGAACCTGCACTGAAAGCATGGGATGTATTAACAATTGACGATGACAAATGGGTTTGATTGAGTAGCAAAATGAACCAGAAACATTGCAACTGCATTTCACATGATGATCAGAATGGACATGTCCGATTCAGAGCTTCTAGCTTCGGGGTGCAATAACCATTTACCTCATGTGATTATCACACAGTCTCCATTCAAGACCAAAATACCTTCACCTGCTTTTCAAACCTTTCTTTTAACTTGAGAGAGAAAAAAAAATCTATTTATCTATATTTCCTCCTTTAAACTATAGAAATTGAAGGATGAAAAGACTACACAGTGATATCTGTTTAAAGTTCTAAACGATTGTGAATCATGCTTTGAAAGGCCAAAGTTCACTTACGTCGGGGTGCCGCATGGTTCATTGCTACAGCACACACATGTACATAGCAGCTACAGTCCTCCACAAAACTGTTGTGGTTTTCATTCCCCACTTTGGGTCATTTACTGCGTGTTTCCCTTTCTCTCCCTGACCTTCTCCCTGTGAAGCTTTTAATCAATAAAGGCCACAAATGACACAAACTTGTTAAGTCTGTCGTGCAAGTATACATTCGTACATATATGAAGCATTTCACATGTATTCAGTAATTTAAACAGTACATTTCCTGGTTCTAAAATTTCCATAATTTTTAAGATCTCGGGGACATTGTTTGTGAGATAAAATATTATTTTATCCCAGTCTGAAATCATGGTGGAGGCTTTTTCAGAAGCCTTGGTCATAGTGAAATGTGGCAGATTTCTGGTCACCATATTAAAACACCTTATTTCTTTATATTTTTCTTCCAACCAGCCAGACCTTACTAAGTGTTAGAGGTGCTCATCAATAAGTCCACAGCCCTTCTTAATGCATTTCAAACTTTTTCTTTAAAGTTTAGCTGCCTTTTTATCTATTAGTGATGAGTCTAGATGGCTTAGAAAAAGTTGTTGCTTATTTCACTTAATGTTTTGCTTGACATTTAGGGGAAATGTCAACGCAACCTTCCACACCTGTAATATGAATCCATACCAGAAAAATCTATTAACATTGAACTTCTATATATCAGATTGATTATGTTTCAGTAAATATTGTTGACAGTAAAGGCTGAAGTGAATCACAGCTAAACAAGCAAAAAAAAAAAAAAAAAAAAAAAAGTCAATGTTATTTATTAAGTAAAGTTTGCATTAGGTCAAACATACAAATCATACCTGCAGCTAACTATCACATCCATTCAATATCTGAACTCAAAACAGCTTCTCTGATTCAAAAGTGCTCTATTTAATATAAACATAAGATGGCTCTCATCTATAGTGCTAGTTGAGGTGAACACCTATTTGACTGAGGGTGTAGCAATTAATTTTAAGAAACGTATACAGTATATATCAGCATTTCTGACTTTTTGATTAAATCCGTCTGTCTTAATTGGGCTTTTTTGTACAAAAGCACAAATGTTTTTTTTTTCTCTTTTGTTCTTTCTTCCAGCTTCAGTTTGCAAATTTTGTCAAATAAATTTTAAACTTGTTTCGTGGATGTTAAAAATTGATATCCATAATGAAATTTAGATGACGATTAACTTACTTTGAACTAAAAAGAACACTTAACAAATGTAATTTTTTTTGGGAACCACATTTTTGTGACACCAAGAAAAGCCATTCATTACTTGTATTTTATTATATATTTTTAATGGAGTTTCATACTGTTGGCATTAATAATCAGTATAATTTGATCTCAAGTTGTAAAATCAGAAGGAAAAAAAAAATTGTCAAGAAAATGTTTTTTCATGACTTGTCTGCTGTTGACGTAAAAATTTTGAGAAATATTAATTTGCTTTTGTAACACATTTCTATACAGATCTGTGCCGAGTCTTTGAGCTCAGAAGAATCTGTGTGTGTTCTGTCATTTCACAGAACACACACATTTCTCTTTGTCAAATGCAAAGAGAAAAAAAATACCATGTACTTTAAAAAGTATCTGTTTCTTATCCCGGTTGACAGAGCCTTCGACGTGCATGATGTCGGAGTGGATCAGCTGGTCCGCTTGCAGTGTTTCCTGTGGGATGGGGATGAGGTCCAGAGAGCGATACGTCAAACAGTATCCTGAGGACGGTTCGCTCTGTCAGCTTCAAACTGAGGAGACTGAGAAATGCGTTGTCAACGACGAATGCTGTGAGTCTGCCTTCAGTGACGCGGTGCTTGTATCACTGTCTAGATCTTTATATAGCAAATTAGATCAAAATAAGTAAAAAGAAAAAAAAAATCACAGGTTACATTAATGTGCCAATGATGTGCCGGTTAACAGCTCCTCTCTGTTTCCTGATAGCCACAGGTAAGCTACTGTACTTTATTACTTTATTTGGGTTTTAGGTGATAGACAAACACAAAGTTGAGGTGAAAATATCATAGCACATGGTTTTACAAAAACCAGAAAAGTCCTGAATTTTACAATGTTCCTATACAGTATGTAGCTCTGTTCTTCTTCACATTTGACCAGCTTCCCTGTTCATGCTGGAAAAAAAAAATCCATACATCTAAAGGCCTTGAATTTATACTGGGAATAAGCTGTTGATTTGCGAAACCAATTGTTTCTTCCAGATCTTATTGAGGGGTATCATTGTAAAGGACGCCAACTATAAATTCTCACCACACTTTTCAGTTTCCTGTTTGTTATAAAGTTTCCTTTCCTTCCACTTGTCAAAAATGCATTTCTTTCTGTTGTTCTTTCAAATTAAATTAAATAAATTTGAGTATTGAGGTTTAAGTCTATTGCCTCTAAACAACTGCAAGTACACTTGGAAACAGTAAATAGTTTTTTTCTTTACAGAAGTGATCCAGGAAAACATTGTATAGATTTTATAACATAATTCTTTATAGGCCTGGAAAGAACATGGCATCACAGAGCTGCAGGCTGGACAATCCTCTGTGCCCTCTATGCTTTTCAGGGCATTGTAAAGTCATACTTGGATTGTTTTTGTCTGTAATATAACAAAAGTTAATATAACAGTGTAAAATAGCAGCACATCTGGCGTTTGATCAACCAAAAACAGACACGTGTTTGGTCAGGTCTCATTAATCCCCACTGGCTGCCTGGATACGATTCAGGTCACCTGCAGAGGCACTTCTGGCTCTCTACACTCTCCACTGCTATTCACACCCTGTTATTAAGCCTTATGCTCCTTTTCAATCATAATGGGTTTCTCTGAGGAACACAGTCTTGCATAAGTAATCAGTGGCAATAAGAACAGCTGGAAGAATTTCCTTACAATTCTCCCTGTCTTGATGCTTGTCTAATATTTAGATCTTTTTCTTTTCTTTTTTTAAACCTTAGAATTTACATTTTACAGCACTAATTAAGCTTGAATCTTACTTTTACATCTGTTGTGAATAGTGGATTAATAAAGTATATTCATCCATTTACTAAAGTATTTCTTCCATCAGTGTGCACAGTGTGATATTCCGATTTTATTTTTACATTTTCTGCAGCTCTGATCTGAAATATTAAACCATTTGCTAAAAACTCAGTTCAGGTTTTTAACAGACTCTTGTGTGTGGCAGAAACGGTTCATATTTATTCAACCATCATCACTTTGTAAGTAACTTTAATCACAAAACTTCAGATCTGACCAGGCTGTCAAAGAGAAAAGAAAAAAAAAAACAGCCTTTATGAATGTCACTGCTATGACCCATTCAGATCTAGGCACTTTGGAAACCCTATTGTTATATCCCATAATTTCTGCAGAATTAAAAAAATTAACTAAAAGAGTGAGCATTTCGTTCTTTTGAGATGAAGCAAAAGTGTTTAATTTGGAAGTTCTAGTTTAGCTTTTTTTTGTTTTTGTTTTTGTTTCGCTGCCCACAGCTCCCAGCAGCTGTGTAGTGACAGAGTGGGGAGAGTGGGACCCCTGCAGCATCACCTGCGGTGTTGGCATGAGAAGACGTGAGCGCATGGTGAAGATGCCCCCTATAGACGGATCCATGTGTAAAACCGAGGTGGCCGAGGTGGAGAAGTGCATGATGCCAGAATGCCGTGAGTTCGCAGTCATTCTTACTTTTATTAGTTTGAGACAAAAATTGATAATCGTTCCTCAAGCAAAATTTAAGACCAGAGGACATCAATGCTTTTGTCCAGATTGTACAATGCTTTGCTTCCATCTTTGTGCTGTCTTGGTTCTGTTGATTTTTGAAAAAAAATAAACATTTATTCAGACTGGCTTTTAACTAGTTTTATACTGCATGATATTATATGTATGCTGTTTTTATCTTTCCTTGTTTGTTTTATCTTGAGCTTGCTTATTTTGTATTATGTAGTTTTTGTCCTTTGAAAGCTTCTAAACAAGTAAAGTTTACTCTCTCACAATTTAAATAACCCACTTCCTCAGAACCTCCTCACAATGTTTTTGTCCTGTCACTGTTACTACGAAAATTGATTTGCGTGTAAAATATGTAAAGCATAAAGCGACTACTTGGAATTCATGCTTGTTTCTTCATGTTGTTTTGCATTTGTGTGAATCAGTAACCAAAATAAAAGTCATGATTTAGATCTATTATTACATATTTTTCCTTTACAATGTTCTCTCTAAGGAAATCGATCTACACATTTCAGATCGTAACTGAATGTGTGTGCGTGCGTGTATGTGTATGTGTACAGACACTATCCCCTGCATGCTGTCCCCCTGGTCGGATTGGAGTGAGTGCAGTGTGACGTGCGGCCGGGGAGTTCGAAACCGTCAGAGGATGCTGAAGTCGGATCCTGCTGAGTGCACCGAGGAGCTGGAGCAAACCGAGAAATGCATGTTGCCCGAATGCCGTGAGTTCTTGAATTTTAAACTCTTTGGGACAGTGACTTGCAATGAGCAGAGGTAGGTGAGGCGGCCTCACTTGTCATCATGACAAGTAAATTAACAGTGATAAGAGAAAATCAATTTGTCCAGTTGACTAGTCTATAAATTTGCTTTCTCTACAATTTCAACATTTCATGGTCAGAATTGCTGAATTTATGCATTGCCTTTCAAATACATGGGAGAAAGGCGAGGCGAAGCAATGAGAAACTGTGCCTCCTCTCTGAAGACACACTGAATGATCCTGCCATTTCTGTCTCCCTTTGTATCGTATATCTAATGTTTAATGAAAGTGCGTGCGATATTTAATCTTTCTGATTGGTCATAAATGCACAGTGAAAATGCACAGATTGCAGTACTCTGCTGTACTGATAGAGGGCGGTGTTGAGTCCCAAAGACACAGAGGGTGGCAATGGGTCCCTGCATGTTTCTCTCTTGATGATTGAAAAGACCAAAAATATAGTCAAACTAGGACCAACTCTCTTCTGTGGTGATCATCTCCATTAAGACAGCCATATTTTCATATGTCTGGAGTTCATTAAAAGATAATTAAGTCAACTAAATGTTTAAAAAGTGAACAATAAGCTTCTGTTTGGGATTTATACAGTATATGCGACTCCAGATGAGTCGGTGCCTCACCAGTCATGAACCTCACTCTATGTCACTGGTGCAGGATATATGTGCTTCTTCTTTATCAACCTGCCATGTGCAGTTTTGTCATTCTTCACGGTGGTTTTATTGTATATAGTCAGGTTTGGAGAAGGAGCTCATGGATCAATCTGAACTTTGTCCTTATTGTAAAGATAAAGAAAAATGGGACAAATGTAACTTTTTTTCCCTCTCTAATTTCTTGCTTAACAAAATGAGTCACATTTTCAGAACACTCAACAATTTTTCTACGTGTGAGTTTCTGAGAATTAATCAGCTTTATAATATTTTTTCATTAGTTCAGGAGATTCACTTTTTTAATATTTAATATTCTTAACTGACTGCATATGGTTACATCTCACTGGTTCTCTTCACAGTTTTTCTGCCCAAATATTGGCAGCATTACCTAATGAGGTGGTGTGCCCATGTGAGACCACTGCAGAGAAAATGCTGTTGTAATAAAAAGACAATAAGAGCAACCGTGATTAGATTAAGTTTTTATAAGAATTTTGCATGCATCTGCTTTAAAAAGTTTATGTTGGTAAAATTGAATCTGTTCAGATTAAAGTTTAGTAATGCAGCTCCTGTTCTGGCTTATTGAACTTGTGCACATTCTGCTGCAGACTGGTCCTATTTGCTTGAAAGTGACTGTTGTTCAGGAAGAGAACTGCAGCATGTGGCGAAATAAGACTTTTTTGAATCTCTACAATTCATCACAATTTACTTCAACCTGGTTCATGTACATAAACTATAGTTTATGTGAACTATTCTGATTTGTCACAAAGTGTTCTGCCATGTTCTCAAAAGAGTTAAAATGCCTTAGGCTACTAATTGTGATTATTATTGTTGTTACTGTAAAAGTGCAATAAATTCTTTCTTTGTTCACTTCTGTTCCTAAAAAGCTGATAGTTGTACCTCAATTTAACACAATCTCAATCTTTTGAGCATATTGAAAGATTTGCTGCCTTGAGCTCTGTGATGTACAGTCGCAATTTATACTTATTTTCATGATATGCGGTTCTGACACTCTTGCTGCAGCCATGAAGTTCTTGTTACCTAAACAAGACTCATAGCTGCTGTCGGGAATCCCTCCTGGGTCAAATGTCTGCCTAGAGGAATTCATATAGAAACAAAACATTGAAAAAGGTCATTCATAAACATCATTTTTTTTAAACATATTTAGATGCAACACAAAAGCATTGGGGTCCATTTTCCTGTTAAAAACAAATGGCTTTAAAACTAAATTAGTATTTTAGTTTTTCTTCTTACTAGAAAGATGACAAAGCTGCCACAACATATGTACTTCTAGGAAATACCCTAAAAATAATGTATTCTTAATGTTGCATTTTTCAACCATTAGCCAGCATCTAAACAGCAGGAGTCGATGCTGTGTTTGAAATGCCAGGAAAGTTTTGTGAGAAGGAAGATCAGTGTCAAGATGCTTTGTCTTTTTTGGGCAGACTGGAGAGTTACAATGATTGAAGGGGATATCACATCTGAAAATGGTTCGCAACCTTTTTTGCAGCTTAGTTTTATGCCATTCATCATTTTCTAACTGCACACATGCATTCAGAGTCTACATACTCTACCTCTGTAACATATACTACCATAAAGATGTGTTTTAGCTGTTTTACAAAGATTACTCCATATTTGATTTCAGTTTGTGGCTCTTTAGTTCCTTAAATTGAAACAAAGCAAACCAGTGGAAAAAATGTTGCCCACCTTTGATCTCAAAGGACAAATGAGTTTACACAGATATGAGTTTGATGGTTAAAACAGTAACATTTGCAATACAAGTGTTACTGTTTTTTTTTTTGTTTTTTTGTTTTTTGTAATATTGGTAGGCATTTTGTAACTGGGATTCATTTAAAAACATTTGAACATTACAACAGAGCAAACACCATTGATCATAAGCATCTCGTGGTCATTCCCCTTGTCTTAAAAACGCACAGTGTAGCGTGAAATACTTGCTTTTATGTTCCATTGTTTCTGGACAGGAAGGTGCAGCGTCAGTGGGAGCAGTTGTTCTGCTGTGTGCTGATCTGTCCAATGTGATGATAAAACTTCACAAGCTCTGGCTTTGCAGAAAAGGCTGTTTCAGAAATTTGCTGTGAATGTGCAAGTTTCATAAAATAAAATGATCTGTTGGGTTTGTGGTATCAAACTGAATCTCATAAATGGTAGGAACTATTCTGCTTAAGATCCTCCTAAATATTCATTACTGTTTAAGGAGTCAGTCTCCCTGGAGCTCTGCACAGTTTGTGCCCAACCAAATGTGTCACATGCTCAGTGCCTTGATAAAGTTATCATAAGCTTGACCTTGTTCTCGTTTTGGAACATAACAGACTCAGACTGCAATCGTTTTTTATTAGGATTTTGTGTGATAGACCAACAAAAACCTATGGTTTGCTCATGGTTTACTCTTATCCCATAAGTAAGAGTAGATTACTTGTATTATTGATCCAGCTGTGCTTAAGAGGTTTAAAGAGGTTTAACAGACACCATTGTGCATTGTGAAAACCAAGGGGGATAAAAGATGTGTATAGGACGATGTTGAGTAAAAGTTTAAAACATAATTAGGTCATAAAACGCTACACCAAACTCTGCACATCTCTGGAAGAACTGCTCAATCTATTATCTGAAAGTGGAAAGAGTACAGCACAACTGCAAACTTAATAAGACCTGGTTACCCATCGAAACTGACAGGTTGGACCAGGATAGCACTAATCAGAGAAGGACCCAAGAAGCTAATGGTAACTCTGAAGGAGTTTCAGAGATCCACAGCTCAGTTGGGAGAATATGCCAACAAGATAATCCTAGTAATTGTACTCTCCGCATTTTGTTTTTCCTCTAGGGAGGCGTTGCAAGAAGAAAGACATAGAAATTCTGTTTGCTGCACACATGCATCACATGTGGCTGACACGGCAAACATGTGGAGGAAGGTTCTCTGGTCGGACGAGATCAAAATTGGACGTATGCAACATTTGTGCTACGTGTGATCAAATACTATCACAGAAGATTACCCGTCACACATCATCCCCACTGTGGAAATTGGTGATGCTGCGGGGATGTTTTTCTTTAGCACTGGCTGGAAAGCTGATTTGAGTTGATGGGAAAATGGATCTAGCTAACTGCCGCAATCCTGGAGATAGCCTGTTAGTTCCTATAAAAGTCTAAAGATTGGGGTCGAGGTTTATCTTTTACGAAAGACAACGACCCTGTAAAGGTTAAGGTTTACAGACCCTCTGTCTAGCCTTGGTTAAAGTCGAATTTTAGCTTGTATGTGTACAAAGTTGGTTGAAGCTTCCCCAGATGGCCTGCAGCTGTTTTTGCAATGCGCAGTGGTCCTGCAAACTATGTAGATGAGAACGTTGAAAACAAAAGCATGACACTTTCACATTATCACCCAATAAATAATTGAAAACGATGCATCTTTTCAGAATTAAACACTTCTTTCTGCTGGTCTACCACATGAAATCCCCCAAAAAATGATAGAAATGGTTTGGGTTGTAACATAAAAAAAGCTTATTTATTCTTTTTCTTCTGATTTTTCTTTCTCTTTATGTCTTTACCTTCCATTGTTCCTATCATCCTATCATCCAGCGGTGGACTGTATGGTCTCAGAGTGGTCAGAGTGGTCGGAGTGCAACAAGTCCTGCGGTAAAGGGCACACGATTCGCACTCGAATGATCAAACTGGAGCCGCAGTTCGGGGGCAGCTCTTGTCCCGAGACCATCCAGCGGAAGAAATGCAAGATCAGGAAGTGCCGCACAAAAGGGGGAGGCAGAAGCAAGGCCAAGGAATTGGGTAAATAAAAGTATTCGGATAATTTAGTTGCATCTCATCTATTTAAAATCACATTAATTCATAACTATGTAGACATAAGTCTTTTTTTTTTATTTGTTTTGTTTTTGCGACGTGCATGCACTGTGTTGTAAAGCAGGGAGTCCTCCATCCGTGTTGCTGATTACTTCTGAATGACGGTTTCTTACTTTGTTTCTGCCTCCCCTGCTGCTTCTCATTTGTTCAGGTGCAGCGGGTTGCCGTATGCAGCCATGGACCAGCTGGACTGACTGCACTAAACCCTGCGGAGGAGGCTTACAGGAGCGCTTCAGGGTGCCAAAGAGAAGGGGAAAGGGCAACTGCAAGGACCGGAGGGAGATCCGTGCCTGTAACAATGATTCCTGCTACTACTGAGCAGGGAGGAAAGGAGTGTCGCAAACATCAGAAATGTCTAAATTTAATAAGAAACTTGTTCTGTGTTGGCGGAAGGGAGGAGAGGGCGATGCTAATGGGTTAGTTTCAAACTTTCAAAAAGGAGAGATGGGCGAAAGAGGAAGCAAGTGATGAACTCAGAAGATGGAAAACAGAGTACAGAAAGAGAAGGTTTGATGTTTAGTGAAGCTGTTGTAGAAATTAGTAAACAGGAAGGGTTTTCATTTTAGAACACAAAGAAAGTATTAGACACTAACATCTGTGTCCTGCAAAACTGCATTCGGAGAACTAACAGCTTTGTTAACCTCAGCATTACCAACTCATAAAACCCCTTCCACCATCTGCAGTATTGGTTTTAAATTATGCAATCATGGTAAAAAAAAAAAAAAAAAGAAAAGACGCCCTTTTTCACATGTTTTTAGCAAAGTATAACAAAGATGATTTGGTCCTTACAACATCTTGAAGCTTTCGAAGTCTAACTTTGAGTGTAAAAACACATTATAGTCTGTGCTTTCTTTTCAACAAAGATGAAGCCAAATGGAGGAAGCTTCATTTGAAAAACTAAGTACTCACATAATCCAATAGCTTGTAGAAGCACGTTTAGCTGCAGTGACTCTCAATAGTCATTTGTCTGACTTTATCACTTCATTGTGAAGGATTTTTGGGCGTCTCGTCTTTCAGCATTGTATCAAACTGAGGTTTGTAGACATTCGGTTGTGAAACATCTCTTTTAAGGTCCAACCAAAGCATCTGAACTATGCTGATGTCTAGACTAGTTCACAGACCTATAGCATGATGCCATTTTATTTTTAGGTAAAGGAGAATTTGCTCAGTAACTCTTTGTAAAAATCTATACTTGTTTAGAATTTTTCTAGTTATTCTTTAACTGAATTAAACTTGTAACTGAGATGATCGTGAAGTTTCTGTCACTCCTCAAAGCACTGCACAGTGTGTTGTTGGGCCACTGTCTATGATGTTTATTTTATCACACATTTTCCTTTTGGCTTCACATTTGTGCAGTAATTGATAGTCTAGAATGAATTGGGTGTTTGTACACTTGAAGTTAGATTTACATAATTGTAGAAGCTGTTAAAGGCCCGATCAGTTCTGTTATGTTTTGTCCTACAACTGAAAGGCGGAAATACTTTTGCTTTTACCATGCTTGCAGTTCAAGTTTAAAATGTTACTCCAGCAATTTGAGATTTTAATTAATGATTTCCATTTGCTTTCTTGTCCAAAATGTTAACAAGCTGCCACAGTTTATCACGTACTAAACAAAGACATCACTTATAAATCACAGTAATACCAATATGTATACAATTTGTCTTTGAAATTTTCTTTTGAGATGTAAGCAAAAACTTGGATTTGTACTTTAAATCAATGAAAGATAAGTTATCGGCTCACAAAAGCCCCTTTTAGATTTTTGTAGTCATTGTTTAATACTAGATAATACACAGCATATGTAACACTATTGGTATGATTTTATGTGTGAAATGTGCACCATCAACTTGCTCCGCTTTTTTTTTTTTTTTTAAATAAACTAAACATCTGAGAAAACTGGAAGCAGGCACTCTGCTTAGTTGCAACGGAAAAACAAGACAGCTGCTGGTAGAAGTTTCACTACACTAAGACTATGAGTGTGAATCAAACTTTTCCAACTAACTTACAATGGAGAAGGACAGTAGATAAAACTGACTCCCAAGTTACCAAACGCTTCATTTCACATGCGATACCCCTGGTGTTGGTGTGCTTTAAAAAGCATAAAAGTAATTTAGTTGTCAAAAGAGGATTGTTACTCTTCCTTACAATCATGTATTTTTATAATTTATTATCAACAACTTTTACTTTCCATCTCCAAAAGCATAAGGCGACGATGATTTTTTTAAAAAAAGATGAAAATATTAGGGGCTTTTTGCAGGACACAGATGTTTAAACAGGAAATCTTTTAGGGCTTCAAAATGTACTGTAAATCTATCTAACCACACTTATAAAAAACACTGCTAGGTAATTACAAAAACTGCTTTCTCTAATAAACAAATACTTTATGTGGAAATGTTTTATACTGTTCAGATTAGTTCTTTATATACTGTACTGCTGTTTATCTGTTGTTTCAGCTGATGTAGCATCTAAAGCTGCGATAACGTCACAGAACTTTGATATAGCATGTGCAATTTTTTTTTTTTTTTTCGGTAGTATGCTTCTCCAGGTGTACTTATTGCCGCAGAACAGATCGTTTAACGGCCGCATCTGCTTTAGTTAGTTCTGAAAGGAAACATTAGATGGGGTCCTAGGAGAGTCGCACTGAGCTGATCTGCTGCTTTGATCTGGAAGTTGTTACACTTTTCAAACATATGGGACAGCTCTCCATGCAGCCAGTCACTATCGGAGCTTTTTGCTAGAAGATTGTGTCGTATATAGTTTTTATGTTGCTTACATTCTTTTTTGTTTTTGTACTTTTTTTTTTGTATTTGTCAGCAGGTTAGTTTTCTGTTTAAATAAACATCATCACCAAAGTTAGATTTCTGTAGCTACTTTCTTTAAATTCTGCTTATTTTGTTGCTTTTGCTCTTTTTTTTTGTTCATTTCTGTGTCACATAAGTGTTTTGTAACAAACCGCCTTTACAATAAAAGTGTAAATGTGAAGATTTTTTCAATTATTGAATTTTTTTTTTAGTCTGAGATTACTTTCGGTATTATCTAAGTTCAATAAGGTGTACTATCAAAATTAGGAAAAAAAAGGAAAAAAATGAGTGCAATATGTTACTATTCATAAATACAAATATAGAATTGTATTCAGGAAAGGGGTTTTTATTTCTAAAATCAGTGATTCACTTTTTAGTTCCCAGAATGATAATTGGTCTTTCATCCTATTTGAGTTTAGCAATTATCAAAACTAGATTTTATTCTTATATTTAAGATTGAACAAGAAATATATTTGTTAGTAAAATCAAATGTAAATGAAAGTAAGCATATTTGCTTTGTAAAACGTTTGAAACCAGGTATTTGCACCCACTGTCTGAAATGACACATAACCTCTCTTACATCAAACCACAATAAAATGTTCCTGTTTTAGGTCAGTTTGGATTTTTGAAATTATTTCTGTTTGTTCAATACCAGCAACTTTTTACAATACCACAAGAAGTTGCAGAGCCAGAATGACGTTCTCTTTTTGTTATCATTGAGAAGTGTCTTTTACTGTAGGTGGTCTTGAAAAAAATCCTCTAGAATTTTTCCTGGAGTTTATGTCATTCTGATATTTCTCACTCACCTTATGTGAAGTACGCAAGCAGGACAGAATATTGTGCAGTAAATGTTTTTTTTAATAAATGTAATTTTGATTAAAAGAGGAACAATCGGCTGATTTTTCCCCCTGATCCTTGGAGAAGAGATGTAACTAAATATTGTGTTGTAATGTGTCACAGCAGTACTACATTAAACTGTGTATAAAGGTGGATGTTACTGAAATATTTCTTATTAAACTTTTAACAGTTGACACAATATTGGTTCATTGTACAAGTTTGAACCTATTTGTGACTTACTGATTAATAGCTTAAATATAATTGTCTTACCAAGGAGAATCCATTCTGGTAAAAGTGAACAAGTATTGAAATTAATATGGACAAAACTTTGTCTTGTAACAAAAGAAATATGTTTAGAGAGCATATTAGTTTTAAACACAGTTTTCTACTTTTGATCAAATGTAACATAACTGTACAAAACTAACATGCAACATTCTCTGATGGCGAGAAACATGTTCTTCACAGAAGGTAAGAACATTCTCACTATTTTTTTTTTTCATGATACAGAAATTAGATACTCTTTCATGTATCTAATTCAAGATTAGAGGACTGGACTTGAGCAATGAAATTATGTAATTTAAATTTTTGTCCACTAGATGGAGACACAAGAATGTAGATTCCCAGAAGTTGAGAGTCAAGATTAGTTTAAAAAAAAAATAAAAGGTCTTGGTCTATTATTATTATTATTATTATTATTATTATTATTATTATTTATTTTTTTATTTATTATAGGGAACAAACCCATTTTCATGAAGTTTACCAATTTTGGCATGAAGAGTCGTAAAATATCCAGACGGACCTGAAACAGAACCTTATTGACGCCAGAAAAATAAAAAGAAATCTCACACAAAACATATGATTGGTTTGCACCCTGCTATTTAACAGCACATTAGTGAGGATGGCGTATGCATGAGACTACTGTATGTGTATAGACCAACAACTTCACATGTGTACAGCCAATTCTTGTTTTTCACATTCTCAGAGCTGTATGTTTGTTCTGTACTTGGAAAGACTAGTTCCAATTCTTAAAAGCAGCAAAATACTGCAGTATTTTTGCTGCTTTTACCCAGAAGTTTAAATCATCTGGGTTAAGATGATTTAAACTTCTGACAGGCTTCTATGGAGTGAAAATAGTTTGCAGCAAAGTGAACACCTACTCAATAATAAGCAGGTGGTCATATTGTTTTGACAGATTAATGTATCTTGATAAAACCTCTCCTGACTTGCAAACCTAATAAACCTTTAATAGTCTTAGCTGTAGCGACTCTTTACTTAAACTGCCAGATGAACTCAACTGTTCAACACAAAGAGACATTAAGACACATGAATAATGAAAACTGAGCAAAGTATGACAGCATTTTATCCACCAGTGATCAATAGTGAATGATGTTGTGCTTCTGTTTGTGTTGTGGGGATGTTATTTCAGCTCAAACAATGAGGGAAACCATTAGACATGCTTTCAGGTTAGACAAGAACAGAGGCACTTTGTAGCAGCTCCCAAGCAGGCAAGTCAAGCCTTGTGGAAATGTTTATATGTGGATGTTGTGAATCCGTGGAAGACTTCCGGACGACATTGCCAACATATTCAATATTTAAACTCTTTAGCCCCCCGAATGCACATGTTACAGGAGTCTTTCGAAATTCTGAAAACTATACAGTGCCTGTCAAAAGTATTGACTATCGTGGATTTGCACAGCCCTTTTCAAGTCCTGTCACAGATTCTCTATGAGATTGAGGTCTGGGCTTTGACTGGGGCACTCCACATGATGCTACCACCACAATGCTACCACCACCACCACGATTCACAGTGGGGATTCTTTGCTTGTGCAATGTGTTGTATGTTTCTCCCAGCTTGGCTGCTGAAGCCTGTAACTCTTAGCGTGGCCAGGTGTCCTGTTGGCCTCTTTCACTAGATTCCTTCTTTCACTGTCACTCAATTTGTTAGGACAGTTTGATCTAGGCAGATTTGCACGGATCATATTTTTTTCCCATTTCTCGGTGACAGATTTAACTGCCTAAGATATATATTTTTTTATCCTCAGACTTTTCAAAAACCATTTCTCTGAATTTCTTTGAGTGTTATTTTGTCCTTATGCTTTAATGGCAGCCAGAAATACTTAGCTGGTCTCCAGTCCACTCATTGTTAAAGTACTAACTCATCTGTTGCATACAGCTTTACGTCTGTTGAATTTGGTCAGTCACCTTAAATAATTATGCAATCACTTTTTTGTATACAATATTTTTTATTTACTGTCACTATTTTCTGAAAATCAGTTTTCACTTTGACATTAAAGGTTTTGGGGTGTTTTTGTCTATGATTTGTGAAAGCAATTAAAAGGGTAAGACAGACAAGAGGGTGAATACTTCATAAAGGCAATGTACTAGATGAAAATACTGCACCATCACATAATGCTTTTTGGAAGTTACTACTCAAACATTTCCACATGTTGTAGCATGTTCTTCCCACATGGTGGCAGTCCTGAACAGCCTTGTGCATCCTTAGCTGGATGATGGATGAAAACAGAAAGAATGTAAGTTTTGTATATATACTCTTCCTATAAAAGACAAATAAATCCTCCGAAGCATTTTGAAGGTTTACTTCTTTTTATTATCTACTCTGCATACTGATGTACCCCACTGGGGCTTTTGTCTGGAGTGCTAAGGGCAAAGAAAAAAACATATGACCCCTGGGATCAGCAGTTCTTCAGAGAGCTAAGAATTGATAAGCACATAGGAAGACATTAAAATAAAACAGTGAGTAAGAACAGTGAGTTTGTGTTAAAACATTTGGCTCTTTATGCCAGTTTTAAAGGAGATTTATAAAGTACTATTCCCCAGTCTGGACATCCTGTTTGTCTGTCCAACTTTTCTGTAGTTTAGCATGTGATGAGTTGATTTTGCTTGAGAGCGAGGTGAGACCTCTAGTTACTTAACAAACGAACATGTACTCACTTTGTCTTGGGCTCTCCACCACAACTACTTTTTTTGTCACTTGTTTATTAGAATGCTGGGTCCTCACAAATCAAGTGTCCATTTGAGTGAAGGTTTAGATAATGAGATAATAAGCAGTATCTGAATCCCTGTCAATAGCAAGAGTACAAAGTGTAGACTAGAAAAAGCTTAGATGGAAGCATAAGGTTTTTTTTTGTTGTTGTTTTTACCTTGACTCTTTTTTTAAATACAGCATTATCAAAATTGAAAGCAGATTTCTTCCTGCATTTTTTCTAAAATTTATCTGCAAGGAATTCTACCTGAGTCTGTAGACACATAAAATATAATCATAATCAAGTCTTGTTTCATTTGTTTAGCTAATGATTGTTATGCATGTTTTCATTTGAAGCATGAAAAACACCATTTTAACATATCGTAACAATTATTCTACACATTAATTCCTCTAGCTGAAGTGCAATTGTTTTAAATATTTGACCTGACCTTTAGCTTCAACCAGACTTTTCTTTGCACCTTGAGAGGAATATTTTATAGGCTTTGTGAATTGTCAGTGCAGTTCTGACTCTTCTAAATCAACACATCTTCAAGGATGCACAGAAATATTTCATTAGTTGAAAAAAAATGAACTGATGCGGTTATAATCCGTCTATGTTTCTTTTGAAGCATGTACACAGGTTTGTGTTAGTTCTAGAGGTTAAAGAGTTTCTCTTGACCTATGCAAAGCAATAGATGACAGCATAAGTTGCAAAGTGATTTTATTTTACTTAGAAAGTATTTTATGTTATTTTGCAATAGTTTTTGACATTTTAGCTTTTACATTATCAGCATGAACCTTCCAATTCTCATAGTCTAAGGCTCTCTGCAGTTAATTTGTCTGTGGTCGCTTCTCTTCCTTTTTATTAACCTGATGCTGGTGATTTTGCAGCTGTAGAAATTCATGAAAAGATGTTCAATAATGCAGCTTTTGGTTTTCAACGACACAGCTGCTTTTTAACGTTTTAACATTTCTTAGCTGTTGAAGCTTCAGAAAAAAATCTCTTGCAATTTCCATGAAGCATTTATATCTTAATTGGTCTGTAGTCCTGTTTGTGCAGATTCCATTTGCAAAAGCATAAACTACCAACCCAACATGATGATGCAAAGAAGATTGATCCAGCCTGAAAAGGCCTGCGCAGTTAAAGACAGCCGAGCTATTTAAAGCTCAAGATGGCTACAGATGCATCACATCTATGTCTGTAGCAGCTAAGCTGCAACACATTTTATTCCAGTTTATCCCACGAAGCAACAGCGTATTTGTTCACAGATTTGTATGTACAGATCTAGCCAAAATGTTTGCTCATTTGAGTGAAGGTGTCTGAATAAAAATCCACACTTTAGTGGACCAGAAACTTAGGTAAATGAAGCCATAAGCTGTGGTGCTCCAGGGCAGACATTAAGGCTCACTCAGTGAAGGTGAAAAGCTTTCCCACCTTCTTGGGTAAACATGAAGAAGAAAAAAGGTTTTCCATATTTCATGACATTTTAAAGTGGACCCCCTTCAAGTAAAGTCAAAAATGTTCAAGTGTTAGCATAATGTGGATAATCTGTAATCCAAATTGAATCTATTTGAGAGCATGACTTCAGTTCCACAAATAATAATAATAATAATAATAATAATAATAATAAATGTCTGATTTATGTTGGTAATTTGTTGGATTTGTAGGTTTGTCAAAACCACTTATCTTTTTGCTTTTATGTTTAACTTGCATGCACCAGAAAAATGTATAGGAATATGAGCTTGCTATGAACATTTTGTTCTCCATGGAACTATTAATAATTACTTAATCTGGAAGGATTAATTAACTAATTAGTTAATTAATTAAGTAATGAATCCTTCCAGATTAAGCAATGGGGACTGTTTCATAATTTTTCTGTGCTTGTGACATCTCAGAAATGTGATAAATAATTTGGCAATATTGGGAAGTCAGAGTTCATTTAAGGGGCAAATCTGTGGATTGGGAGGGATGTAGATTTTTTTTTTCTACTAAATGAGAAAAAAATTTGAAAGTGCCCTGAACTGATATTCACAGATTATATAAGAGTAAGATTTTTGTCTTGTAAGTAAAAGCACACCACATACAGAATGTAAAAATTAACATGCAGTAAATTAGCAGTATTCAATATTATTATGTAATTTAATGTGATTTGTAATGTTGGTGTTAGCCCTTATAAGAGGGACAAGTGTAAGAGAAGAAATGATCACGAGATGAAATCAGTGCTCTTTCACTTACTCTTGTATTGAGTGTAGAGAAGAGAAGAGTGCACTAGTCCCCCTAGTGGACTCTTTTGACTATGGCGCCAGCGCACGCCTCTTGCAAAGGACCCAACTACATCCCTTGCACCCCCCAAACCAAACTAAATTAATGCAGATAATCAAAAGAATTGGATCTAATATTAACAAGGTCAATCAGTATTATACCCTGCAATATTGACATTAAGTGGAGAAACCAAAAGCAGCAGGATAGAGACAAATGTGCAATAATGAAGAGCTTAACGAAGAACTGAAAAAAAAATTATTTATATATATATATATATATATATATATATATATATATATATATATATATATATATATATATATATATATATATATATATATATATATATATATATATATATAAAAGGAGTAGAATAACAGAGGATCCAACAAAGAACAATAAAACTGGTGAGTTATAAATACAGAGAGGAAGAATGGAGACTGGCATTGGTTGCAGGTCATGGCAATCAGATGATAGGCAACAGCTGTGAATAGAAGCAGATTGACAGGCTGTCAGAAGGGAGAAAGATGAGGCTGGTACTGGCACGCTATGGGTGAAAGGGAAAAAAATAATCTACAACTAACAATAAACAGTGATTTAAAAAGAAGTTCAAACAAACAGATAAAAATTAAAGCAAGAAAGTTCCAAACACCTAGAAATTATAATTTAAAAATGTTTACATTAATAGCTGACACAGTGAGTTTATACTTTTGGTGATAATCTTAAAATGGAATAACAGACTTGTCCAAATATCAAGGCAATGCATGTCTTTTTTTTTTTCTTTTTTTTTTACAGTAGATAACACTAACATTCTTTAGGGAGTAAGAATGAGTCATTACCTCCAGTTTTTCCTCACTGTCACGGCTTCCTGCTCCTCTCACAGCTGTTTCTTGTTTGCTCATATGATTCCTCTTTTCACCCTATAGCATCCTTCACAATTGCATCCAATTTGTAAAGGCCTACCTTTACAATATTTGGTGAAGGCTACTGTAAAGAATGAAAAAAAAGAAGAAAAAAAAAACACTTAGGTTGTTTGGAAAAATCCAGATTTATTAAATGTATCCAAACATGGCCTGTGGTAGAGTTTTTCAAACAGTGAGCAAGAAATTATGCTGTAATAAAAAGAAAATGGCTGTGCAAGGCAGTTTAAGGATTAGATACAGCTGACATAAAACCATACAACCAAACACAGGTAGAATAGATTTTTATTTTATATTAACATAATGATGAAAGCTGAAAACTAAACACAATAAAAATAATGTTAAAAAACTAAAACATTCATTTAAAAATAAAATTTTTATTTTCTGCAAAATGACAAAGGATGGACAATGTCCATTATCTCCTTTCCAGTTTAAATGCCTCTTTTTGAGTCGCAGAGCATTTTGAACATAACACAGTACTCGGCATTTTTTGTCCCACAAAGATCACAAACAAGTCAGTAACTCACTGCTCACTGACAGGAAGAAGAAAATAGATCTCGATAGTGGTACCATTAGCATTGCCTGAGCAATTACAGTATGTGAATTGGTGTGTGCGTACACATGTTTGTGTGCATCGCAGCTGATGCTCAGAGTCCCGCTGGGGGATGAAGTAGTTGCACACTAAGTGACCTCGTTTGCAGCTCTTTCAACTTACTCTTGCTTCACATCTACTTACTGGTGGGATGATCCCAGTACCACCTCCAAGCCCCTTTTATCCTGTTTTTTTTTTTTTTTTTGTTTTTTTTTTAGACATCAAAAACACAATTCTGTGCGTTTTCATGTTGATGAGAATGTAAAAATGGGGCATCTTTTACCCAACCTTCTATAATTAGCTTCCCTTCGGAGCAGGCTATTGTTCACTCATAATTAGTGGCTTGTACCCTCTTTTTAAAGAGATATTTCAGTTTATTTTTAAAGTATAAATGAGTATCGTACCCATACTACATAGCAGTCAGATACAATTTTGGGAAACAGGAGTCAAAATAACTTCTGCTCATAAGAACTTCTGACCATTAAAATCTCTCAAAACGTAAGGATTTTAGAGCAACTTGAAGTGGACTGTGCATTTCCAATGCAATCACATCAGAAACACTATTTTATACAGGGGCCCTAAAAAAGTTGTGAACACTTTATAAAAGAGTGAACAAAGAGGCCCTGTTCACTCTTTGTACTATGTAGACATAATAAAACTGGACTAACTTTAAATAACTAAACACAAGAAACAAACATAGTAAATTATAACCACTAAGAAAAGACTAAACTAGAGACAACAGCAGCAAAGCTAATCTAATTGAAGAAGAAGACCAAGGATCACAGAATAATAATGAGACTAGAATCATTAAATAAAACCCCAAAACAACTTTAAACAAACCAAGATTTAAAAAAAAAAATACATTACTTGTAATGAGCAAGATGGAGTGTCGTTGATGTATGTTACTTTTTTTTTTTTAAATCAAAGGCAGAAGTAGCAAAAACTAAGAAAGTGTTTTGTCAAAATAGCTTGCCTCAGTTTTGTGTGCATTTAATACTGTTTATAAAGGATGAATGAAAAACCAGGCCAAACTCGAGCTCTCACTATGATTGGCTGAATATGTTGCCCTGACAACGCTCCCACACTCTATCCCCTCCCGCTAACAGCTGGGTTGTTATACAAACAACTTGGAAGAAGTGGATCTGAAGTCACACATATTGAGCAACAGATTTGTGAAGCTGTGTTCACTGACTTGTACTTGTGGCAAAACTGGCACACGTTTCACAAAAATAGAAATAAGTGAATTATTTGTGCACAGAGACACAGGATTTGCACACGCACAGTTCTAAGGACTGTTTAGAGACGATGTATTTACCTAACAACCATATATTTGGGCTGTGGAAGGAAACTGGGGTGCCCAGAGAGAACGCACACGCAGAAGAAGAATGTGCAAACTCCACACAGGCCACTGTTAAGTCTTAATTTGTATCCATAATGCAAATTAACAGTTGGCTTTGATTGATATTTTTGATCATTGACCATGTGATTAGTGAATACAGTACATCCATGGACAAACACAAGCGGGCCTTTGTCTCAAAAAAGTCTCTTGAAATCCTGTATTTTATGTGAACCCAAAAGTTTGAATGCAAGGGTCTTCACAGCTGAGTGTAGAATCTCCTTTCTCATGTCAGTAAATAGTCGAGTAGAACTAAATCAACAGGTCTCTAAGGAAATGAAAATATTATATGTTAAAATGGGAACAGGGAGATAAACAGCTCACAGCATCCGTGTGTGGGAGAGGAATCAAATTGGGCCCTAGTGGAACACCTACATGTCTGCATAAGCAAAATGAACAGCAAACCAATCCACAACTGGAACATTCAATGATGAGAGTCTCAAATTTCCCCTTCTCTCATACAGCATGACGCTTTCTATCTTAAACAAATGTGGAGGGAAGATTATATGGAAAACATGTTTTAAGAAGTTGCCAGAGAAAGAGCAAATTTTTCCACTATAGAGTTTGACTTGTTCATGGGAGATGTTTTTTTTTTTCACTAGGTGTTTCCGAGATCAGTATTGACCTTTAAAACATAGAGATGTATTTTACATAGTCTGATTTGTAGGATATAAAAAAAATAAATAAATAAAATAAAAAATAAAATAAAAAATATACCATTGGCATTCTGTAATGTAATTACAATTGCTTTGGTGCTTTGATGTTGAAAAGCAATCAACACTTAATTACGATTCCACCTGGTTGTTTCTTTATAATGTGAATATTATCTAAAAGTTTTATTCCTCCAAAGAAAAACACGGGAAAGTTTCTCAAAGGACTGCAATTTCGTCTTGCTGCAGTTTTTTTTTTTTTTTTTTTTTTCTGTCAAGGGCATTTCAAAAGGACCACATTGCAGACAATAAAAGTTATTACAGGTCAAACTGCAGACTGTCACCTCAGCACATCTCTTACTAACCGAAGAGAAAACCCAGTTACGTCTTTGGGCACACATCATTTCTATGGACTGAAAAGAGGATTCACATGAATAAAAATCTGAGAAGAAATGCATGTCTGATGGTTTTTGTACCAAATCATCTTCCTTCTTTGCATTGTCCTTTAAAGCGTTTTTTACGAGTTCCAGCTCTCACAGTGTGACCTCTTATTTTAAAGTCAGTGGAGAGCTCTCATCATTCTATAACCTGTAAGCATACCTTTTATTTTCAACAAGTTCGCTGACCCAGTTTGTTAAATGCTGTGTTCCTAACGGCACAAATACCGACGGTTGTCTGTATGGCTCATGATAAATCTAACATAAAAAACAATTGAGCTTTATTGATTGAACAGATTGTTCATTTTACGACACGTTTGTGCTTTCACTGAGATCTCTACTGCCTGTCTTGGGTCTTTGGGGAATAGTAGGTTTAGTGATTTATTGAGGTCAGTTTGGGATTTTCAGTGTCACAAAGCTGGTTCACTTCTTACCTGGGTCTTTCACCATGGCAACATGTGATGGAAGGCCAGCCTGCTTAAAATCCAGGTTCCAGTTTAAAGATCAAGGCTAAAGAAGCATGACCTCTCATCCAATCAATGCACCCAGGTCTCCCTTTTTCTCCATTTCTTCGAGTAACAGCTCCATGTCTTATTTTCAGCAGAACATGTGAGATATTTCAGAACAGTCAAAAGGATAGAGTGGTTTATTTAAAATTTGGTCCTGAAGTTGATGATTTAGAAAGTAAAATTTAATGAGTTTCTTGCTCGAAATTCATTAGAAATCTCTTAAGTGCCATCTTTAGTGTAAGTTAAAATATATCTCAAAGACAATAGGAATATCTTGAACTTGTTTTATGGAACATTTGTTAGAAAAACTAAAAGACTGGAGGGCTTTGATCAGTAATTCAGCAGTTTGTGGCAAAATCTCAGAGATTTTGGAAGGTGTTTTTCTAAGTCTGAACAATTAATTTTAAAGCCATGAATTCTGTCATGTGAACCTTTGTGTTCTGTTTTATTTTCATTTAGATTCAACTCCGGTGCTGCAAGTCAATCACAAAACAGGTAGCATGTTTTAAGCTATGGCTGAAAAGACTGGCATCAAGTCAGATACCTTAATGTTAATATTTGTCTTTTTGCACAACTGCCAAACTAAACTAAACAAATCAGTTTGTCTTCAAAGCTCTGAGGAAGTGCCTGTGGCAGCATTTACTTCTTCAGGTGCAGAATACAAAACTGTGCAAAAAAACAGCAGCAACAACAACACACACCGAAACAGCCAGTTATTTGTAGAATTTATCTGTTATTTTTTGAGCAATCCTCTCAATGAGTCATACAAGTACGCATTTGATCTCCTTTTTGGGAACTGAGAATGTTTTATTGAAATTAAAAAAAAAATAAAATAAAACACTTTGATTTAAAAGCATTCGTTTGGGTCATTTTGTATATCACAGAAAAGCCATTGCAGCCTTAGATGTAAGAGAATGATGTTCAATCTTCTCTCTAGTGTGTCAACTGGAGCACACCATGTTAAAGATAAGAGAGTATGGCTGCCATATTCAGAAAGTCAATGCTATTGTAGCCTCAGGTCAAGCTCTGATGTGGGGTTCACTATCTGGAGCTCCACAGACCAAAGGTAGTGGTAGATAAAAAATAAATAAATAAATAAAAATCCGAAAGGCACATGCTGACCAATATTAGTGAAGCTTTGAGAAAAATAAGACATGATATTAATGAGACATCAGCAAAGCCCCATGAACCTAGAAAAGGAAGCAGCATAAAAAGACTTTACTGCTTTAATGTGTTGCATTCATTAGAAAGCTTAAGAGATATTTTGCTACTTCCTTTCTACATGAAGACTGGATATAATGACTTAGTGGAATCTGAGAGGGGCCTATTAAAGCGTCAAATTCAGAGATCAGTTTCATTTTGCTCTGCTGTTCACCTCAACTCTCTGGACTGCCTTAAAACTCATTTTAGGATTTTCACAATCCACAACTTCACTGCTTCTGTCGGCATTGGTGGATGGATATTCAAGGTGAAAATTCTTTGATTAAACAAGAGACAGCAATCGAAAAGTTGAATGCTTACTGAACACTACACCCAGAGAGCTTGTGTTCACATTTCTGTATGTTAAATGAACATTTAGACAACATTGCTCCCCATTGCATCCACAGTCCATTTAAAAATGAAATGATGTAGCTCTTTATGGCAACAAACCAGTTATTTTTACTTGTCCCAGAAATAAGGTAGAAACTTGGTGGAGATTGGGGCTTTTTATGTTTGTCTCTAAAACTTTGAAATACCACACATGCATTTTCACCTCCTGTTTGTGATTCTCTTACATCCAGTGTTAGGGGAGACTTATTTATGACACACACACAGACAAAAAAAAAATCAAAGAGCACATTTGTTTATCTAAGGCATTTGTTCCAGAGGAACGACTGAGGACAACTCTCAAAATTTTCTTTGCTTTATTTTGACAACATCCTGTTAACAAATAATTACAATTTAACATGCACAAAAACAAAAACAATTTATGTCTTTGCCATTTACAGCCTTTTTGCAAAACTTCTTAACAAGAATTGCTCTGTAAGAAGGTCTTCCACTGGGGTAAAACCAAAACTTGCAGTATAAAATCCCCTTTGTTCATTTCCGCCAGTGCTAACAACATACAGTGCATGTTAAACTTTGACAACTCCTCACAAGAGATAAAGAAATATAAAAGTTGAGTTATCTAAACAAGAACGTTCTTATTAAATTCTAACTTATCTTTTGTTATAAAGCAAACACTTTGTCTATAACTGGCCACTCACACAAATTAACAGTTTAAGCCAAAACACATTTGCCTAAAAGTAAATCGTTTTAGTCCACAAACATCAACAAGCTTAGGAAAAAGCAAGAAAAGCAAAACACTAGAATCATTAATTTCATCTTGTTAATTCTATCAGTAACAGATTGGTATGACAAATAAGAGCATTCTGGTGGTTCAGTTGGAATGTTAAGTGTTTTTTTGTTAGTTTTTTTGGTTTGTGAGGACACAAAAGGATGTAGACAAGTGGAATAAGCCTTTTATGTGGTCTTTGCACATTGAAACTGACTTCAACCCGTTGACAAATCAGCTTTAGTGCTGGCCCACAGCTGACGATGCTACTGTTAGTCACACCTTACATGTCTTAACTCTCAAACAGGATTATCAGTTGATAACTCTTGCAACGCTTCCCATCCTGAGACATTGGATCTTTTTGTACTTGTGCATGTGATCACGGTGATGGTGGTGGTGGCGTCTTCAGAGAGTTGGTAGATCCTCCACTCACTGTCGCTCCCTGTCCGACCCACTAGAGCGCAAGAAAGACAAACATTGTTTTTGACAGACGTAAAACAGAAACGTCAGAAAGTTTTGAAGAGACACAACTGATATGCAGTCAGACCATTTGCTTGTGTATAAAAAAAATAAAAAGAAGATTCCTTATTAATTTAATTTAATAAATGATGATAAAATACACAGTTGCATGAGTAAAGAGTTGGCCCATCGCATTAGCAAATTAAATGTGTGTTTGTTGTTAGGGGGCCCCAAAGAGAGCTTGGCCTCTAAGGTGACTCTCAATTAAATAAATAAAAAAATAATAATTCAACAGGTCCTTCATTTAGGTGGTTTTTCTGCTTTTTCTATGTTTTTTGCTGGTATTTTGATAATTTATCTGTGGAGGTCCACTCCATGTCTTTAGGAGTGGAAGACCTCTTTGCCATTATTCTAATCTTTAGCTCCTTTCCCAGATTCTCTATCAAGTTCAACTGGACTCTGGCTGGGCCCACTGCTAAACAGTAATATTGCTTACAGTCAGAGGATGAAGCCGGTAAAATCCTAGGAGTTTACCTGCTTTAAACACTGACTTTTAAGGTTGTAATGTGAGAAATTGTAAAATGGTTCAAAGGGTGAAAATATGTTTTAAGTCTTGGTTGTTTCCCAGCGGCTCTTGTAAATGGGATTGAGTATCGCAGTTCTTCTGTGTCTGTTGCTGAGAATTCAAGACTTGATATAGGATTTCATATCCGTCTATTGACCATAACCACTTATCCTTCCATCACAGGGCAACGCAGAGGCACACAAGACAAACAACCATGCACAAACACACTCACTCCAAAGGACAATTTAGAGAAAACAATTAACCTAACAGTCATGGTTTTGGACTGTGGGAGGAAGGCAGAGTATGCAGAGAACACACACATGCACAGGGAGAACATGCAAAATCCATGCAGAAAGATCAGGAACTCAAGACCTTCTTGGTGCACGGCAACGATGCTACCAATGGTGCCACTGTGCAGCTCAGAGCCAGATTTACAATCACATTTTATTTTGGTCTGGTTGTCTGGTTCCAACTGGGAAAATCTAGATTTTAAAAATTAGATATCCAGACTCAACTGCTGGTGTGAATTTATGATTTAAAAAGTTAAGTTTGGTCTGATTTGTGAACTTTAAGTTCATTTACTATATAATTGTATGCATGAGCCTGGTAAATTTCTACATTAATTGGAGAATAATAAATATGGAGAGGCTCTCTGCTAACAGTTAGAGGTTGTGTAGTGTGCTTGTAAAAAATCAAGATTTTATTCTATTGTACATTTTGGATATAAAAAAAATAAACTCTTGGGATTTAAAACAAGGGCTCTATGGTGGGAAAACATCTGTCAATACCTTTGTACATCATTGGATTGTGAACAGTTGTGGCATGTGCAGCTGACTGAATGAGGTACTAATTGGGGGTACATCAGAGTTTTGAAGACTCTTGACTCTCTGTGGTGGCCCTAAACACTAAAATACATTTTTGGCACCACAGATATGCACGTGTGGGCATAAAATATTTCCATATTCGTGTACAAATGGAGCAGAGAGCAGAACTCCCATTTCCAAGGAAAGCAATGCCTAATGAAGCCTGCACATCACCATCATCTTTATGATTTGTGCAACTATTTGAATGATTACTACAATTTGCATATTAAATAAATTGTGGTTTTATTTGTAAATGCTAAAATAGTTATTTTATTCATGTAAAGGGAATTATCACCCAACTCTGAAACTGCTTTAACTCATTTATATCAATCTTCTGGTTTCTGTCTCTGGTTTTATGAATATCATTTCCAGCCACAAGCAGTTTCTCAGAGACTAAAAACGCGTTTTTCAGTCCCATCCTCATCAGCAAGTGGCAGAGACGGCAAACAAGTAGCATTCAGAGCTTCTTTCACTTCCAACAGAGGTATTATAAAGGTTTGCTCTGGTTTTATTTTAGTGTCTCTTAAATCTATGGTCTATCTTTAGAAGAAGAAGATTTTCTTCAGTATTACTTGACTACTTTAACATCATTGGCTGTTGATCCTATATGGTATAACACATTTCACATAAAAAATGTGGGGGTTGATCTGGTCACTTTTGATCTGAATTTAACCTGCCCAGGAAAAGGCAGGATGACCCAGTGATGGATTCCAACGTGAGCCAAGCCCCTGAGACCACAAAGGAAGAGACTAAAGCTCAAAGTTGGTTTGTGAGCACACCTACCTCTCTTTGAGCAGGAAGCCCCTGCAGTAAACCTCTTTTGAGATTCAGTCACTCATTCATGTGACAAAGAGAAGGAAACAGCTTCTCAGCTTCCCATATATTCTTTACTTTTCACCCAGTGGCATCAGAACTGGTTGGAGTTACTCAGGGGGACTCTGCTGTTTTTTTGGTGGATGAGTGTGTATGTGTGTGTTTACAGCAGTGGCTGAAAAGATCAAGTTGATGTATTATTAATGTCCCCCAGTAGGAAGTTCAAAGCTTCTGTTAATGTCTAACATCGGTGTATGCGAGTGTGAATTTGTAGGTGTGTGTGTGTGTGTGTGTGTGATTTTATGCGGTGCACTGTATATAACCGTATGTTTAGCCTGCTTTACTCCACTGCCCCAAAGTAAAATCCAGTGCAAACTAATTTATTGAGAAGTCACCTAATTTGCAAAAAGCCCTCACCTGAATTAGGCAGAAAATAAATACTGCCATGATAACACCATCCCCAACTTTGGGAGATACAATTTTCAACAGGAACAGGGAAGGTTGTCAAATTTGATGGAGAGGTCGATACAGGACAATCTTGAAAAAGAACCTCTGAGAACCTCCAGTGACTTAAACATGGGGAAAAGATTCACCTCCATCCATAAAACTGAGCATTTTGATAACTGATGTTCATTAAGTCTCACTGAGTTTGGGTAATTTTGCATAAAAGGATTAGAAAAAAGTTCATTGTCTAACTGTGCAAAGCTGGTAAAGGGTACTGCAGCTGTAACTGCAGTGAAATGCGGTAGTGTTAAATATTTGGGGAATTGATTTCAGTTGCATGCTACATTTTTCATACTGTTTTGAAAAGAAAAATAGCAAACTATTAATCCCTCTTACCTCCTGCTTTCTCACACTGTTAGGCACTAAAATGCATTGAAGCTTGTGGCAGTAATGTGACAAAATTTGAACATGTTTATAGTGTCAATACTTTTGTGAGGAGTTATATGTATGTGTCAGAGAGAAAGAGAGCTTTTCTGCACTCAGAGCTTGTGAAAATATTAGGGTCACTATCCCTTCACTGCCACTGAAAATCTGTGGGTAATCTGAGTGAAGGTTCAAGCCTCATCTTGTATGATGCAACTCTCACAAAAACGCTGATGTGCTAATTAGGGAAAGTGGGTGGAAATTTGGTGGAAGAAGAATTACAATAATGTTGTTTGACAGTGGGGTGTAAAAAAGCAGTTGCACAGCCTACCTGATGTTATGTAAAGCAGACAAATCACCTCTTTTTGTAAAAAGATTTAACCGGAGGTGGATCGAGTCAAATTGTTACCGTCACAGATTGTATATAAAAGTTGAACTCATCACTTTTCTGCTATGTAAATAGGATTTGAAATAGTAATGTTAAAATGATCCTTAAGTAAATATTTTAAATATTGTAAGTGCACACAGTAATTATGAATGCTCCAACTGGAGGAAGCTGTCAGTGCCTGCATTTTTTCTAAGGCACAACTGAGGCTTAACATCATTTTGCAGCAGATACATCAGTCATGTAGATGGTGGAATGATGGAAACAGATTATGCTCATTAAATTTAGTCTTGTTTCTGAGGGAAATGCCATGATTGTTGCAAATAAAATCTGAGTGTTCGTTAGGGGCAGAATAACGTTCCAGGAGTCCCTCACCTTTCTCATAATGAGCGCTGCCAGACCTGCTGTGGATGAATATAAAACTAATGATGTCTGGAGAGGGTTTGCATCAATAGACATTGTGAAGACAAGACCAAATAGCCCATAAGTTGACGAAATAACAAAGCACTTTGCATTACAGCAAGCACGGCAAGTGGAACATAACAGGGAAGCTTCAGTCAATCTGAGCTTACGTTTTAATTTCTTTAGTGAGAAGAAATAAAAAAATAAAATAATGCTGGTTGATGGAGATGTTCTCATTCACTGGGACGGATATACATTTTGGGAGGTTCTGACGGAATACCAACATATTAAGCTTTTGACAACTCAACATGAATTTACATGAATCAGTGCAGGATCTGTTTTAGCATGCCCTGTTTTTTTAATGAGTGTGGGCTGGGAAGTCAGGAATAGAAGCAGCTCTGTGAATGCAGCCACCTCGCTCTCTCTGTCTCTGAAAACAAAGCGCAGTTGCGGAAATCACAGCAAAACAAGTCAAGTGTACGTGAGGGTTATGCAGTATTCCTGTTACATAATTGTTATTGTTCTATTGGAAAACGCATACAGTAAACGTGGGATTACAGACGCATTAGTCTGGAAGTTATCCATCAAAGTAACTTCTGTAATGAAGTGCATCTGTTATTTACTCTATAGGCTCAATGTTAATGAGTAGCGTAGAGCCTATGTTAATGTAGCCATTAACGTAGGCTAATTTCAATGACAATTGTGCTAATTTTATTTAAGTCTTGGTTTCATAACATTTGAGTGCTAATTCAGAATTATCACTCAGCATAGACAGTATTTTACAATTTATACTATTATAGGTAAATTGGTCACTCATGGAAATGTAATTGTCACTTGCAATAACGTCCGGTTGTATCAATTTGCGATAAAAATGAATTTCCATAAGAGGCTGAATTAATCAAGAAAAAGTCCTCTTTAGCATAACATTTTAACTGCTAACTGTTAGAAAGTAAGTCTGGTAGGGCCTTGATTAAATGTGTTGATTATGATTATTAAATTACATAGATTTTAACACGTTACATATTTTAGTGCAATTAATCATATCTAAACACTTGAATACAAAGGTTCCAGCCAGAGTTTCTGGTATGCCTATATATCTGACGCACAAGCGACATTTGCTCACAAAACCATTGGATGACAAAGCTGCTTCTCTTAGTTCATTTGTGCATTAAAAAAAAACAATCTGAGAGGTCTGACAAGTGATTTTGAATTAAGTTGCTGTGTACCTTGACTACTCAAATGTGAATAATTGTGATTAATTAATTATAGACAATTAAAAATTTTTATCGAGTTGCTCCACTAATGTTCATTGATTAAAGCCTAAAATTAGTGTTCCATATTAAACTAACGATTACAAATCTCCTTCTACATGATTGCCAATGAAAAACCAGTGAGATTTGATGACCAGTGGCTCTGCTAACAACAGTGAGGTTAGAAAATGTGTTCTCACAAGCTAAAGTCATGACTAAAACAAAATAAAAGGGAAGTTTCAAAATAAGTGCGGCGTGTAAAACGTGTTCCATGGCAGGAATGTGTGAGGGAGAATATCTACCTTGTGCACAGCTAGATCCGACACCGTAAAGTTTTAATTACTCACTGAGGATTTTGTGACGTCAAGCAACATGTAGTGGATAAGAAAATGTCTTGAAAAGCAAGAGGCAGATGACAGGGAACAAGAGCAAAATTATGTTCTCTGCAAGACGTTTCAGATGATAGGGGGGGTACGATCAATTCAGCATTCTTTCTTTTTTTTGAGAAAGAGAAAAATACTGAAAATGTAGATAACTAACACTACTCAGATGAAAGCAATTCAAAATGTTTCAGTCTTGTTAAGCCTGGATGTCTAAACGTGCTACCCATTGTTAGCAGCTACTGTATTTTTCAGTTGTGTTATTGGCAAATAACATTAAGCAAGCGATCGGTGATAAGTAAATTAATTGAGCATTGATAACATTGTACGGACAGGGAATAGGTCCCTCTACATCGGCGTTTATAGAAGAAAAACATTTTCAAGCCTTTTTAACTTTCTTTTTACAGTAAAAGCATAATCTCTTACTTTTATAATGAGAAAATACCATCTATCCTTGTGTTTGCTACTGATTAGCATGCTATTGCAACAAAACATTTAAGTTATTTTTTTATTTAAAAAAAATCCTGTCATTTTATTATTGCCTTGAAAGCGCAGTAAAGTAGGAGTCTTAAGTTCATGATAATTTTGTTACATTAACATCAATTTAGAACATTTAAAGATATGCTTGGCCGCAAAGTCTCAGAAGGCCCTACCTCAATGAGAGGGTGCCAGTGTGCGATGGGTTTTCTGGGGTACGTTAGCATCTCATTCCAGTGATCCCGACCCAAGCTTTCGGCTTCGCTACCAACCCTGCATACTCCGATTACTTCATTGTGTCCGACCCTGTGGGATAGTATTATAAAACACACACACACACACACGCACCCACACACACACAATGAGTTTTTCAGGTTTTTTTTCTTTTTAGTGAATGCGTCTGAAAGGGAGCCTTAAATGTACAGACCTATCATAATCCATGACTGCAATGAGCAGGCTGATTTGGTCGATATTCTCGGGAGGAACGTCAAACACAATGGCTTCATTGTACACTGGGTTCAGTGTGTTACGCTTGGTTGAAGTCTTTCTTTTCTTTAGCCTCCTTCCCTCACACATCAAGGACACTTTCACATATGGATCTAGAAAGAGATTACATAACAAAATAAAGCTACACGCTGTTATTTGAGGGGATTTTACAGTGCAGGAATTGGCACCTTTTAGCTGAAATCTCCAAACACTCATAACTGTCTATTTTAATGGCTCAAGCACCATATGTAGCTTAATATGCATTTATACACATAGTGGAAAGTGTCTTGGCACAACCGCAGAACGTATCACTCATGGTCTTCCTTATCTCCGCTCATGAGTCAATCAGAGCCAAAGGAAATGAGAGAATTAGTTTTCCTTTTTTATGCATTTTTAAATACTTTAAATCGTTTCTGAAAGGAAACACTGAACTGTTGATCAGCTCTCACCTGAGGCTCCAGTGATGTCCATGGCTTTTAGGTTTCTGGCTTTGATTATGGTGATGGTAAGTCTGCCAGCCGTGGGGAGATAGCACAGCGAGAACATCAGCTCTCCAAGATCCACATTATCCTACAACGAAACATATGGGAATCTTTTGCTAGCATGTGTCTCCTCTCTTACAGAAACCACATGCCTATATAAAAACTGAAATCACTTTAGAAAGTTACTGCAGACACATATAGTACTTGAAACCTTGACGCTATAATATACAAACTCTGACAGATAGAAATAAGGTGCACAGAATATATAACATGAAAAACTGTCCAGACCTGTATCTTATTATTGATTGATAGATCGGGATGGGAACGTGGGAATGAATGTTTGGTGATTAAATTAATTTGACGTTCAGGTGTATTTAAAGTACAGCAAATTTCAAACATGATGAAGTGATGACGCGTGTCTTCACCTCAGGCATGGATCACACCTAACACACGTCAAACAGAAAATATTGAAGACCTTTCATAATGACATCTGCCTTATCTCACATGGCTCCTCTTCTTTTTCTAAAGTTAAATCATCCTTTCATCATTTTAGGCTCCACTGCAGCTGCTGTAACTCTAATTGAGCCTGTGCTCAAACTTGTTGACTCCTACCTCACGTTTTACCTTCTCCTGTTTTCATACATTCAGAACGAATTTACATTCGCACTCACGCCAGGCTCCCTTTTCCCAATTAGCACTTCTGAAAATAACGTGTGACTGTGTGAAGGTGAGCTGTGCATTCATGAGGCACAAGTGCTGACAAGCTCTAGTTTTACATTTTCATAAGCATATTGGGCTCCAAAAGAGCTGCTTGTGAAGACATTTTCTGAAAGGGAAAAACAAAACAAAACAAAACAAAAAAAACAAGGTTTTTTTACTACCTTTAATATTTACATTGAAGAAATGCTTTCATCATATTTATGCAAAGCCATATGGGTCCCTTGCTGAATAAACCTGTTAATAGTAAGAATAGTAGCACAGACAACTTCTGAATAGCAGATTGTAACATTCTGAACTATCTTTATCACAACTAGACGGGTTAAAACAACTATCCAGTAAAATACAGCACAGAGGTTGAGATTAATTTTGGCAATTGTATTTATGTCGTCTCAGAACCTGAATAAACACCTCCAAACCTTCTACACATTGAAATAAGGCATTGAAAATCAGCCAGGATTATCTTTGTTGGATCTTGGAAAGTTCCCTGAATGGATTGAGATCAGTCCAGTCTGTGTGACGGACTAATGTTCTCCACCTGTTTGGTCCATGCCTTGCTGTGGTCTTTATTGATCTTCATTATTGTGATCAGAGTTATTGCTTAGGCAGCTATTCTTGGTCTTGGGTGGTGTCGTAGTAAGACTGCACATGCTCATAACAATGCAGTTTATAATTATATTAAAATAGTCACAATGGACTTCTGTGAAGATGGAATTTTGTTACATATTTTAAAACAAAATCATTAATCTAGACGTCCTTCCTGCATTCCCACTTTCTGTGCTAAACAGCCCAAAAATGAAGTTGTTTCCATGTGTCCTTCCGTTCATCCTGCCTGTTTTAAAATTTCAAACATAAGCTGAAGACGTCCGCTGAAAATAAATAAACTACAACTGCTTCTAGAAAAGCTCTAGCCCAGCGCTGCTTTAGCCATGTGTTACGGCCCCTGGCCTCTTGAGGCTGTGCAGGCTCCCTTTTGTTATGCAGGTTCAGCTGTGAGAGCACATCTTCCTGATTGGCTGCCTGGTGGCTGTAGGAAAGCAGCTACACCATTGGACCAGCAGAGGATTGTCAAGTCAATCAGACGTTGATGAGGCTCACCTGCACCATATAAAAGGCTCCTAAATTCATTCCTCTAGGGGGGCAGCTATTTTGAAGAGGTTCTGTGAAGCTGCCTCCTCTCTTTTTTTTTGGTGGTTGCAACTACTTTAAGCTAGCTTGGTCTTTGTTTGTTCTTGTTTGTTCAGTTTAGTTACTTTGACTTTGCTCCAGTTAAATATGAGTTAGAAGCCGGTGTTTGGGAGGCTGCGTGCTTCCCGCAGCCTCTCCTTTGCATGTGGTTTCTTTTCTTTGTGTTGTTTCCTTTTGTGGTTTGTTTTGAGTTTACTTTAAACTGACTTGTTTGGATTTTTTTTAACTTTAATTTGCTCCTGACATTATTGAGTTTGTTAATCCCTCTCTTTTTTTTGCATTAATTGGGTTAAATTGTATTGTTTTGTGAAACTTTATTTTGTAATAAATCATTTTTACTTTACACTGTCGCTCCAGACTCATTTTATGTTACTGCCCCTGGACCCCTAGACCTTGGGGGCGTAACATAATTGGGGGCTTGTCCGGGATCCCTCGTTAAGGAGGATCCCTATGTCTGGAGTGTTTGGAATTAAAAGAGGAACATTTTGGGTTGTCTGTATCCACTAATTATGTCAGTACCATTTAATCTGGAGCACTTTTTAGCTAACCCCTCCTTTGAGCTTATACATAGCTGCCGCAAGTGTGAATTGCTGCAAATTGTGGAGCACTTTAAGCTGCAGGTCCCAAAACAGGTCCTTAAACGTGACCTAAAGGCTCTGGTAGTGGGCAGGTTGATGGAGACTGGTGTGATCAAAGAGCCTGATCTGCCTGAGGCTGCTGCAGTGCCAAGCCATAAGGCCTTGTCTGTGGAGGACCTCAAGGATGGTTCTAGTGTGGAGGTAGGAGTGAGTGAACGGGGAAAGACACCTCGTACACTCCCTCGCTATGACCCACTGTCTTCTGTGAGCTCAGAAGGACGAGATGGAGCTCGTTTGAAGGTACGGTTGGCACGTCTGCAGATGGAGGCTGAGGAAAAGGCCCAGGATAGAAAAGCTCAGCTGGAGCTTGAGATCAGGAGGCTGGAAATAGAGGCAGAGAAAGCTATACAGCTGCGCAAACTTGAGCTGGAGGCCCAGACTCAAGCGCCTTCTGCCTCTGTCACACCAAGTTCCACCTCCATGTCTGCTACGCCATTCGACATCAGTAAGTGCATTTCTTTAGTACCTGCTTTCAGAGAATCTGAGGTTGATTCATACTTTGCAGCATTTGAACGCATCGCTGGCGCTTTGCAATGGCCTAGGGAAACCTGGCCTCTTTTGTTACAATGTAAGTTTTCTGGTAAAGCTCAAGAGGTGTTGGCAGCGCTTCCGTTAAAGGATAGCTTGGATTATGATCTGGTTAAGGCTGCTGTCTTACAAGCTTATGAATTGGTCCCAGAAGCTTATAGACAGAAGTTTCGACAGCAAACGAAAACTGCAGGACAAACACATGTTGAGTTTGCCAGAGAGAAGGGCATTCTCTTTGATAAGTGGTGTGCCACATCGAAGGCTAACAATTATGATGCCTTACGTGAGCTAATATTGTTGGAAGATTTTAAAAAGTGCATTCCTGATTGGGTGGTGTTGTATTTAAATGAACAGAAGGTGACCACTCTTGCATCTGCTGCTGTTCTTGCCGATGAGTATGTGCTTACCCATAAGTCATCATTCATTGTTAATGAAAAGTCACATGTTAGCTCTGTGCCACAGTTTCCATTGGTTAAACCCACAGTTCCAAAGGAAAGCCGTGAGTGTTTCTATTGTCACAAACCTGGACATGTCATTGCTGATTGTTTAGCTTTAAAACACAAATCGCAGCCAAATTCTGAACAAACTAAAGGTGTTGGTTTTGTGAAAAAAGAACCCCGTAATAAGAGCACTGGTTGTGGTGGCAAATTACCTGATCCTTGTTTTGAACCATTCATTTTTGATGGCTTGATCTCACTTGCATCTGATCCCTCTGATTTAAAACCAGTTCACATCTTGAGAGACACTGGATGTTCCCAATCAATCATTCTCTCAAATGTTTTGCCTTTCTCGTCTGAAAGTGCGTGTGGATACAATTCTGTTCTGAGGGGGATAGAGATGGGCTATGCTCCACGACCAGTCCACAGAGTTTATCTAAAATCAAAACTTGTCACCGGGTGTTTCCCTATTGCTGTATGCCCAGAGTTACCCATAGATGGGGTGGCTATGCTAATGGGGAACGACATTGCTGGAGGTTTAGTACTTCCAAGTCTGGAGGTTTTAGATAATCCTTTAAACCAGACAACCCCAGACTCACTAGACTCTGGGCTGTATCCAGCCTGTGTGGTCACCCGTGCACAGGCACGCAAAGACTCGGATATTTCAATTTCTGATTCTGTTTTGATGTCTCCATTTTCTAGCGAGGGTGATGCACAACCCAAAAGTAACAGCATTTCGTTACTTCCAGATTTGGGGGAGCTGGAGGAGCCTGGTCCACTCTGGGAGGAAGCATCCCTCCCCCTGACCAGACAACATTTGTCATCTGCTCAACAAGCTGATGAGACATTACAAAGATGTTTCAAGCAGGTGGTAAGTGCTGAACAAGCCAATAAAGAGAAGCAAGCTTTCACTGTGGAACAGGGTGTGTTAATGCGTCAATGGTCTTCATCAGATGCCGGCAGCTTAGACTGGGGTAAGGTTAAACAGATTGTTATACCAGCCGCATATAGACAGAAGGTCCTGTCTCTGGCTCATGAAAGCCAGTGGTCCGGTCACTTGGGTGTTACCAAGACATACCAACTTCTGTTAAAGCACTTCTTCTGGCCTGGTATGAAACAAGATGTTTCCAGGTTTTGTCGCAGTTGTCATGTGTGTCAAATTGCTGGTAAACCTAACCAGGTAATACCCCCTGCTCCACTGTGCCCTATTCCGGTGATGGACCAACCATTTGACCATGTAATAGTAGACTGTGTTGGACCTTTGCCCAGGACAACAGGTGGAAATCAATATTTACTCACAATTATGTGTACTGCCACACGATTCCCTGAAGCCATCCCGTTGAATAAAATTACAGCGAAGTCTGTGGTTAAAGCTTTGACAAAGTTCTTTTCTGTGTTTGGTTTACCAAAAACACTACAAACAGATCAAGGAACAAATTTTCAGTCAAAGTTGTTCAAGCAGGTAGCTCAAACCTTAAACATTAGGCACGTTGTTTCATCGGCTTACCACCCAGAATCTCAAGGTGCTTTGGAACGATGGCATCAGACTTTAAAGTCAATGCTGCGTAAGTACTGTCTGGAAACTGGGAAAAGCTGGGATGAGGGGGTTCCATTTGTATTGTTTGCTGCTAGGGAGGCAGGTCAAGAATCCCTTGGTTTCAGTCCAGCTGAATTAGTATTTGGTCACACCCCCCGTGGCCCTTTAAGAGCGTTAAAAGAATCTTTCTTGGTTCCTGCGGAAGGTTCTAAAAAAAGTGTGACCAAGTATGTGCAAGCCTTTCGTGAGCGCCTAAGCCAAGCTAATGTGCTAGCAAAAAAACATCTAGCTGACTCCCAGAGAAGGATGAAGCATCGTTATGATAAAACATCCGTCAAAAGAGTTTTTCAAGTAGGAAATCAGGTTGTTGCACTTCTACCTATTACTGGTTCGGCCTTATCCGCCAGGTTCGATGGGCCTTATGAAGTTCTGGAGAGAATAGGGGAGCATGATTATGTCATTGGTACCCCAAATCGGCGGCGCAAGACTCGCGTCTGCCATGTGAACATGCTTAAGTTGTACCACTCCCGATCTGCTCCAGAACCTAATGGGGTGTGCGCCCCAATTGTAGTTGCAACTTCACTAGAAGTAGATGAGTCAGACAATGTTGATGGTTTAAGGGTGAATTATCCCATCTGTTCAAGTCCTCGCCTCCCAAACTCAGAAATGCTAAAATCTCTGGCGAGCCAGCTTGACCACTTATCCCCTGAACAGCAAAAAGAGATAATGGACCTAATCAGTGAGTACACATGTTTGTTCAATGATGTACCAACACGTACAACAGTGCTAGAACATGACATAGATGTTCAAAGTGCAAAGCCAATCAAACAGCATCCTTACCGTGCTAATCCCACAAAACGTTCGCTAATGAGACAGGAAATTGAGTACCTGCTTGAGCATGGTCTAGCCAAACCTAGTCAAAGTCCCTGGAGCTCACCCTGTTTGTTAGAGACCAAGTCAGATGGTTCACCACGCTTTATCACAGACTTTCGCAAGGTAAACTCTGTCACTGTACCTGATGCCTATCCTCTCCCTAGGATTGAGGACTGTGTAGATAATATTGGAGCTGCAAAATATGTTACAAAATTGGATCTTCTCAAGGGTTATTGGCAAGTCCCCTTGACTGAAAGGGCTTCCAACATTTCAGCTTTTGTGACCCCAGATAACTTTTTGCAGTACACGGTTATGGCATTTGGTATGTGTAATGCCCCTGCTACTTTTCAGAGGCTGATAAACATAGTACTGCGTGGCATCTCCAACTGCAGTGCTTATTTAGACGATCTGGTGGTATATACTGAAACCTGGTGGGAACATTTGCAAACACTATATCGAGTATTTCATAGTTTGGCCCAAGCTTCCTTGACCCTTAATCTGGCAAAGTGTGAATTTGGCAAGGCCACTGTAACATATTTAGGCAGAGAGGTAGGCCGAGGGCAAGTCCGTCCCCTCAATGCTAAAGTTGTGGCAATTAATGGGTATCCCACACCCAAAACACGACGTGAGCTGCGTAGATTTCTGGGCATGGTTGGCTATTATCGGAACTTTTGCAGAAACTTCTCTTCAGTAGTTCAACCGTTAACCAATCTACTTAGCCCAAAGACTGACTTTGTTTGGTCAGATGAATGCCAAGATGCTTTTGAGAGGGCCAAATCTCTTCTTTGCCACACACCAGTACTTGCTGCACCTGATCTGACCCGACCTTTCAAACTGGAGGTGGATGCCAGCGCTGTCGGGGCTGGTGCGGTGCTAATACAGGAAGATTTGGAGGGTTTAGATCATCCTGTTTGCTACTTCTCCCGAAAGTTTAACAAGCATCAACTAAATTATTCCACCATTGAAAAAGAAACCCTGGCTCTGTTGTTGGCTCTTCAGCACTTCCATGTTTACCTTGGGTCCAGTAGTTTGCCGATTGATGTATTTACTGATCATAATCCATTAGTATTTCTGTCACGCATGTACAACCACAATCAGCGCCTTATGCGGTGGGCATTATTGCTACAAGAATACAAACTCAACATTCGACACAAGAAAGGAACAGAAAATGTTCTTGCAGATGGCCTTTCCAGGTTGTGAGTATGCTTCTTTTGTTGTTGTTTTTTTTCTTGCACTAAGTATTTACAAAACATGGTTTTGTAATTTAAGGGGGGGAGTGTTACGGCCCCTGGCCTCTTGAGGCTGTGCAGGCTCCCTTTTGTTATGCAGGTTCAGCTGTGAGAGCACATCTTCCTGATTGGCTGCCTGGTGGCTGTAGGAAAGCAGCTACACCATTGGACCAGCAGAGGATTGTCAAGTCAATCAGACGTTGATGAGGCTCACCTGCACCATATAAAAGGCTCCTAAATTCATTCCTCTAGGGGGGCAGCTATTTTGAAGAGGTTCTGTGAAGCTGCCTCCTCTCTTTTTTTTTGGTGGTTGCAACTACTTTAAGCTAGCTTGGTCTTTGTTTGTTCTTGTTTGTTCAGTTTAGTTACTTTGACTTTGCTCCAGTTAAATATGAGTTAGAAGCCGGTGTTTGGGAGGCTGCGTGCTTCCCGCAGCCTCTCCTTTGCATGTGGTTTCTTTTCTTTGTGTTGTTTCCTTTTGTGGTTTGTTTTGAGTTTACTTTAAACTGACTTGTTTGGATTTTTTTTAACTTTAATTTGCTCCTGACATTATTGAGTTTGTTAATCCCTCTCTTTTTTTTGCATTAATTGGGTTAAATTGTATTGTTTTGTGAAACTTTATTTTGTAATAAATCATTTTTACTTTACACTGTCGCTCCAGACTCATTTTATGTTACTGCCCCTGGACCCCTAGACCTTGGGGGCGTAACACCATGCCTAGTGTCTGTTGAATTTTACCATAGGTCACATTAACATTGTTCCCCTATGATGGGCCGTATGAGTCTCACTGTACTTTTCATTGGAATCCCATAGACTGAAGACTTTTTCAACAGAGAAAAAAATGAATTCATAAAATTATTAGGAGCAATTTTTATGCCTGAGCCTTAAACCAGTTTGAAGAGGAATGACACTTATAGTGAATGAGTGTAGAAATAAGGTACTCCTTCATATGCTTAAGATTAATTGGTGTTATTTTGTCATAATCCGTGTTTCTGTGTATTTATTTTAAGGTTTTTCTGTGTTTAGTTTCTGTCCTGAGTCTCTGTTGTCTCTGCATCTTCCCCCTTGATTGCTTCCCAGGTGTGTCTCATTCTTAGATTACCCTCCCTGTGGATTTAGTCCCACCTGTTGTCTTTGTCTCTTGTCGGATCCTCGTCGTACGTCGAATGCCGTTTGTCTGCCTGCCATCACAGTTGAACTGTAAAGTCCTGTGTTTGTTTAGCTCTCTTATTCAGTCCTCAGTTTTTCGGTTGCTACTGGTAATTAGCTGTGTGCTAACTCTCTGCCGTGCCGCCTGTGTTGGACTGTGCTTGAGCTCTCTTCATTAAATCATCTTCATCATCATCGTCTGGGTCTCGGCATTCATCCTCACCACCACCAACCACACCCCATGACATATTTAAGAGACACAAACACTCTCATCCATGCACATTAGAAACCTGCTGCCTCTCAATACTGTTGAAAACCAAATTGATAAAAAATGAGTTAATTCATCATGGTTGACAGCATCTGCACGCCTGGGAACACATAGAATATGTTCACACTTCCATGTGTTCACGCAAACAATCATCAGCCGGGATCTCTGACACTGACTGATGAGTCAATTCATTACAAGTGTTGCCGAGGAAGAATCTACATCTGACACCTCGTCATCGCTGTTGCTTTGAGCATTGGCTGGTAATCACGTATGGATGGCTTATGATGTCTCAGAGGTGTAGCGCACAGAAATCCTGGCAGAGGCACAAGAATCTGCAACCTGATACATGCAGGCAAGGAAAGAGATGCGGGATAAATAAGCCCTTAAAGCGCTCCAGCGATAATGTGATCTCCTTCTTCCATCGTTCTCTTACACACAGAGACTGTAGAGTTAGGCTTACAGGATATAGAGTGTCGGTCACTACTATTATGAGCACTCAAATCAAGCCTGCGGTTAGGATTATGGTCACTCGCGCTCTTCCAATGAAATTAGCCTGTATCTCTAAAGCACCCCAATGAAGAAGCGAGAGTGTGAGCAGTCCATCTTCTCCAATATAAGACAAGCACCTCACTTCCCTCAGGAGCTGCCAGGTTTTATATACAAGCATCTTGCAGACTTGGACCAACTCCACTTTTGGTCTGCGTGTGGTCTCATTAATACCATCCGATCATTGTTCACAAATGTATTTGTATGTTTAAGCAGGTCAAACTAAAATGCTCATGTTTTTCAAGGTAACTTATGTTATAGTATTTCTTACACAGTACATGAGTTTGATTCCGGTTTTGCCGTCCAGCCTCTGTGTGAGAAAAAGTTCAGACAGTATTCTTACTTTTGCCAGTCGTGTAACATGGAACAATTTCTGCTCTTGTTGTACAGAGCTAGATGCCTGGAGATAAAAGGGACAAAATAAACCTGCTGCTGCACAACAAGGGAATTGCTTGTTTACTGGAACAACCAGCAAAGTGTTATCAAAAACGTTCCAAAGCAACTTAATGGGAGTGGAGGGAGATGCAGAAGCCACGCGATCTCCTGGTTTTTTAGTTGGGTCAACCAAAGAAAGACAATCCTACATGTTTTGGAAACACAGTGAAATCCTTTAATATGCTAAAATCAGAGATATTGAGTACAGCAGTGACTAAGGTCAGTTGTTAAAACTTTAAATGGGTTTAAACTAAAGACCCTGTTCTCTCTGAGCTTGTCGACAGTACAGTAGCTCTATCTGCCTGAGTGAGCACACTGGAAGTAAATAAATCACTGCCTTGACTGCACTTTAGCAGTAATAAATACACCATGGCAGAATCAGGCTAAGTGAAAAAATCCTGTATAACTGCCTGTGAAGGATAGTGAGATTGTCATTTTGTCCAAACTGCCAGTTTTTTGCAGTTTAAAAGAACTGAATGGTTATTTTATCTTAAAACGTTTACCGGCCACAGTTCTATGTATTATGTAGAAAGCTTCTCTTTCATGCAAACTTCTTAATTATTTAGAAGTGTACACAAGCTTCAAAGTAGGTAATTGTAAGGTTATCTTCAAAGGGTTACAATGTGAAACTTTTTTTTTTGGCTTCTGTAGTTCAGTTTGCATATTTGCTTTAATTCTGTCCATGTATACTGAAAATACTTAGAACAAAACAAACAAACATAGTAGCCACTTAATAGATCTTAGCTTATTATCAAAAACAGACTTTTCCTGCCACTTTGCATGGTAGACAAAGCACAGCAGATTTACTTGTAATTAAACAGTTAATCATCATCATTTCACTGTCAGACAATATGAAGATGAAATATGTTTGTCTTCCCTCTTGTCTTGTATGGAGAAAGAAGAACTTCAAGCTTTGGCTAAATGTGGGTGTATAAATGATGCAGCTTAAAAAAGGCTGAGGTATGTGAATGAAATGAACAGTTGTCATGAGGTATAAAATCTGATGACTTTTTTTTTTCCAGTAAGACATTAGGTTAATTCAAAGACTGAATATTATTTCCTTGTCTTTCTTTAATGCCAACAACTACAACAATGCTTCCTACAAGTTCAAGTAGGGGTTAAATCACTTCACAGTAAGATGGAATACTCCTTTAAAGAGAAGACACTTGATCTTGTTAAATCTTATGTAAAAGCAGTATACCTTATAAATATAGGTGAAACTAGATATTTACACACAGGTTACATAGGAAACATTATTTCCTCACATTCTGACACAGATGAACCTTTTCCTGTTTAAGCTGAGTTTGCGTTGTTAATGCAGGACCAAAATGCAGGCAGGAGCAAAAGAGGCACATAATTTAATAACAGAACTGAGCAAACTAACAGAGAGGACACAAGGAAAGCAGAACTAGAGAGCAGAGCGGCATAACGAAAGGAAGCAAAGTTAACAATTGAGACCAGGGAGTTTAAATACATAGGAGACGTGATCAATGACAAGGGAACCGGGAGTCTAATTTGGAGAATTTGGAACAGCTGTTGGAGCAAATAAGAGCAAAAAGGGAGACTGAGGGAAAGAAGACTCATAAACACAGATAATACACAAGGACCTGAACTAGATATAAAATTGAGAAATCAAAATCGGAAAAAGACATACACAAACATAAGAGAATAAACCAAAATGCACAAAGGGAAGAACACAGAAACACAAAAATAAGTAAGAAGCTAAACATAAAAGACAACAGGAAATGAACTGAACATGGACAGAATGTGCTCACATAAATAAACCAATTTACTAACCCTATTATCAAAAACAAACACCATAAAAAAAACACAAACACTCATGGATTATTTGAAAGCATTTTAGCTACAATTACCAAAATTATTTATTTGCCAAATTCCAGAATAATGAGGGAGAATTTTGAAAGTTTTCTTCAAACTCACAGGTTTACACACACTGAGGTTGCTCTTAGCAATTTAGGAAAGCCAAAGTGACATTTTCATGTCTGTGTAATGTTCTGATTTATCACCCTAAACACACTGCCTCCTTTAGTGACATCATAGTAAATTGAAAAATAAATAAAGCGTGATATCTGGAATGGACTTTTGGACTTCCAAATGTCTGGTTCATCCTTTGGTATAATTTATAGGTACCTGAAGGTGCCAAGTTCATCTGTTCAAATTATCATATGCAACTAGACTTCAGCCCTAGGCCTTATAAATCAGTCGTCAAGAAGCCTGCTTAAGTTGCTTGACAACTTAAGCAGGCTGCTGCTTTTCCCTGCTTTTCCAAAGCAGTGAGCAACGTATACTGATTTTTAAATGCCAGAGCTCTGGGTCTGTCCATTTTTTATTTATTTATTTATTTTTTTACATATGTGTATTGTTCATCTCAGCTGCTTGGTGAGTTGTTTTTAGAGCAGTCAGAGATGAAAAAATGTGCATTACGAACACAATGCGAAAAAGGTTACAATTAATTAAGCTATACTTGAAGAGTAACCCAGTTTGGGTAAGACGAAGCCTGGCCCTCTTCCTTTCTTTTCTGATGATCAAGACACATAGATGCACACAGATTACACCGCTAAATCAAGCTGCCTGTCCTGCTACAAGGCTACCCTACCTAACACCTGGGACCTTGATATATTGTTACAAAACTAACAAACGGCACTGAAGTCAATGCAGATGATTTATGCATGCTCATAGCTTCTGAATGACCTCTCTAACCCTCACACACATAATGGGAAGTGAACTTGTTGATCCAGCCCAGAAAGCCTCTCCTGGAACTTGCAGAAACCAAAAATCAGCCTTGGCAGCCTGTCCATGCCAAGGCTGATTTTTACTGATGTAGCAGTGCATTCCTAATCCTCAAAAAGCACAAATTTCAAGGTTAAATGAGAAAATTCTGTAATTTAAGGAAAATAATTGTTTATGTTACGGATGTCTCACTGTGTAAAATGTTCTTTTTAAAATAAAACGTAACAATAAACACGAGACGTGTAGTTATCGCTGCAGAGATCAAGTCAAAGTGTTGTGAAGGGATAAGTTAAGGGAAGAGGATTCTTTTCTAGGCGGCAGACGTGTGGCTTCCTGAAGAGGTTTTAATTAATTTTCCACCAATTAACAGCATATGGATTAACAGTGAGGCGCTACATCCTTAACATGAATCCACAACGAGTTGCTATTACAAGCTTGAGGTTGCAGTTTATTAAAACTCACACATGATGCTCACTAATTTTCACCCACAACACTAATCAGCAGGTTCAGGAACGGTGGGGCATGTTGTACTGAGCGTGCTCTGTGACAAAAAACCCTTAAAGGCACCGTCTTCTTCTGAAAGATAATGCCTGTTGTTTTCCTGTATGGTTCTAATCTCAAAGTCTGTCCACAGAAAATAATCCTGAATAGTTAGAAGAATGTTTTCTGTCAGAAGTCACAATTAACATGCATGTATGCACACACATATCGAAGAGTGGACTAACCAGGGTCCCAGTCAATATCCCAAGGGACGTAGCCTAGTTCTGCTTGGGGACTGGGAGAGAGTGGCAGAAGAAACTTAATGTTTATCATGTCTTCAGACCTTCCTTACAGATGAAAAATAATTTAAACTCTAGGTCATATTTCCACTTCTGTGTCAAAAATGGCAACAGGAGTAAGGAACAACACTCAGGATCAGTTTCTATATTTTAAGCCCAATAAGGCTGTTGAGGCAAATATTTGAAGACAGCTATAAATGAATGATTAGTTACAGCAATGTTTTACACTCGTTTATACAAATCAATAACGATCAACAATATCTGGCTTTTTAAAATACATTTTTAAATAAAAAATACTATTTAAAGTCAAACTGAAAATGGGTTTCTATAAAATAATTAAATAAAAACACTACTAAGCCAGAGGTCAGAGGTCTGGAAGTATTTTAAACTGGTATTGACAACAGAAATTGTGTTGGCTTTGCAGCTCAGAGGATGAAAGAGACCACCCGAGGAGGGGGAGAAGGGAATTTATACACACACACACACACATATATATATATATATATATATATATATATATATATATATATATATATATATATATATATATATATATATAAACATATTCTTTGCTGGAGCACTATGAGTAGAGCATATAAGCAGCTGATGATAATTTGACAAACTTCCACATTTCAGAACAGCTTTAAAGAAAGCAGAGGTAACAATTTAAATTAAGCTGTTTATGATATGAAATCATTCTCATGTCAAAATCTGCTTAGTTTGAGGCTACTGAAATATTATCTTGTGATCATAATCTGAATAATTATGATAGTAGTTATATGCAGAAAGAGGAAAACATGTCTTTCACATCTGACTGATATCGAAGTATGAGATGGATGCATGCATGATTAATAGGAGATTCTATTTAGGAGTTGTGACGCCTCTGACTTTGACACAGGAGACAAGAACTGCCACATTTCACATGTTAGATGCCTCAAAAGAGGACCTAACCCAATTTATACTGACCTCATTTAGCTAGGGATGCTGTTTGAGTCTGGAGGGGAAGAAAACAAAATTTGCGAACAAACAAGATGTGTCTGCATGCTCCGAGGTGGGAGTGTTTTCCCCGGGTCCTTGCATTAGTTACCGGGCTACAAACAGGTTAGAGCTCGTTTAGTGCTGGCCTGGCTAATGATCATTGTGTTGCTTTGAACTTAATCAGTTGATGAAGAAGCAGCTGTCTTTAGAAATTCTCATCAACAAAATTCTAGGTAACAAGTGGCCTCGAGAAAAAGGAGCCACATGCATTTTTTTTTAGTAGATTCTTGCAGAAAATGTGTATCTATAGGGATTCTTTTTGTTCAGTTTATGAAGGAGTACATATTTGTGGTAAATCCATGAAAAATATCAGTTGTGGAAAAGGAAACACCAGCAAGTAAGTGATGTAGTTTTATTTTAACAAGAAAGCAAAATATTAATATAAGGGGAGAAAATTAAACGTTTTGTTTGATAGTGTCAGTTCTGCCATCACAAAGAGAACAAATGAAAACCTCAACAATCAAGCCAGAATAATGGCAATTTGCTGAGTGCTTGTTACTCCCACTCACTGTAATGATAGCTCATTTCTGTCCCAGTTTTTATGGGCTAATCAGTTTTCCCTGTAGCCATAATTATTAGGGATTCAATGTAACACACATCAAGCAAGCCGAGTGACACAAATCAAGAACACCCACACACCGTACCGTTTCTGCTTGATGTAATAACGTGCTGAAAGGGAGATTTTCCATAAACTTTTAATTTATGGAAAAGTTTCTATAATAATTCCCATCTGTTTTTGACCATGTCTGGATCTTAAGCACTGAACACAAACGGCATTCCTCAACGGCCAGAGTCCTGCAACCTTCAGGTGTGTCCCTTTGTCCTACACATTTGATTTAAATGGTGAAAGTGTCTCACTAGCATGCAGTCAAACTCTAAAGAGCTTTGCTAATGAGCTCATATTGGAGGCAGGTGTGCTGAAGCACAGAACTGGAGGAGGACTGGAGTTTGAGACCACTGATCTAAAGGCAAATTATGAGACACAAGGCTCTGCTAAAGTCTGACTGGTCCCTAAAGTATCATTCGTGAGTAAAAGTTACACTCCATTGCTCTTTAAACTTTCCCTAAAGCTACTTTAATGCTGTTTTTATCTTGTGGAAAGTATGAAATAAATCAAATCAAATCAAATTAGTGTGAAAAAATGTAAGAAACAATTATTTCAAACAAGACCTGAAAACAACAGTTATTAAAAATGAATGAGAAACGGCATGCAACTACAGGGAAAATGAACCCGCTACCTATTATAATAAAAAGTTGGAATGTGAATAAGTTAGCTGGAGATATTTTTGACTCTGCTTTTTTTTTGAATTATGGCCTCTACAAGGAGCCTGAACTAAATATAATTTATCAGCTACTGCTTCTCATCATGCTTCTGCTAAAGAGAAGAAAAAATGTTTAGAAAAACAAGAGAACAACCTCTAATGTATGAAGTGGCTTACAATGACTAAAACATGAAAAAGAAGCAGGTGAGCACAGTTACAAAAGACCCTCTCACAATGAGAATTATCAAATGTAAGAGAATTCAGAGTTGTCATGAAATATGTTGATGAAGGTTGAAATGCCTCCACCAGTGTCAAAGCATTTATTTTAATATTCTTTAAAAGCACGTCTAACTGCACTGTGTATGAATGGTGCTATATGAATATACGTCCCTTTCCCATAGCAACTTGACTGAAAAGCAGCTTCACACAAGTAACTGGTCCAAGGCTTGAATATCTACAAACCCAGAAGAATCTTAACCCTTTTCACAAGATTGTTTTTCATGTTCTGTATGCTCAGTTATTAAAACTATATATCTTTGTATGTTCAATGCCCATTAAATTAGAGTGCTGGTGGAAAACATGAGTGCTGGATGTTGTTGCTGACCAAAAACATCCTTTCATGTCGTCCAGGTGCAGTTTGATTTGTGAACTCTCGCCACTGGTAATTCACGCCTTAACATTTGCCTTTAGCAACTCTGGAAAGTATGTTTATTTGTCTGCTAAATGCCCACCTTTGGAAAGCAGCGGCTCTTTACACAGTCGCTGTGTTTCCTAGCAACATAGTTTTTGTGCATTATGTGCAGTGCAAACTGTGACCTGTGTTGAATTGAATTGGGTCTAAAAATTTGACAAAGTTCGATCAAAAATGACATGGTTGGAGATCAGAAATGCTGGTTATACCGATGCCCATCTATTCTTATTTGGATCTCTTTCTACACATCAATAAATTAGACTGCTGGATTTTTAAATCCAGCAATTGATGACTACAACAGCTCTATCTGTATCACTGATATTAAGTGTTGAACATATTGAATATGTGAAAATATACATTACTACATCTGCATTTTCATTTTGCCTAGATTTTTTTATTTTTTTATTTATTTTTTTTAGTTCTTCTCTCCTCTTTCTCACCTATGTGTTTTGAGTGGTGCAAACAAAAGTGAAAAATAATAAAACCAGAATTTTTAGCTGGTATTTGAGGGGCACGCTCTCTGAATTTTCTTTCTTTTATTACTTTTTTCAGTTTCCCTCTAACTTTTTTTATTCCACTTCTAATGTTCCTCTGCCTCTTCTCTCTGGCCTCTGAACATCCTCCTCTGGGTTGTGTGCAAGCACGTACGTGCCAGTTTATCCTGCGGCGCATCTTTTTTGTTTTTATGTAAAACTGGATGGAAATAAAGAACAATCATATTCAGATAGGGAAACTTCTGATCTGATTTTTTTTTCTTTCTCGTGGTTGTAGTAAAACTATATAAAAACACTGTGGTTTTGTGCCTCCTGACAAATCTTTTAAACTCTGAGGTTTGATGGGTTATCAGGAGGTAGATTTCTGGTTCCCATGCCACTATGGCTCTCTCCATGCGCTACAATACAAGAGGTTGACGGACATTAGGATTTCCTTTTATCGCATATATCAGATTATGTCTGAGCAAAAACTCAGAGTAGTAACAAGTGGTGGGGACTACCACAACCATTTGGCTAGTAAAATAGTTCTTTAAGATGGAGACCAAACTCAGAGACATTGCTGACCAAGGACTGATTTCCTGGGTAACTGGAAGTGCACCTGGTTTTTTCTTTCTCTTTAATGCCCCTAAGTTACATAAAATTTAACTAAAACCATCCCAAAATGCCCTGATCTTTTAGCTCCAACAGCACTTAAGCTAAATGTGGTTAAAGGATAAAGTTTTAAAAGCATCACTACTGTATTTCTGACCAACTGAGTGACCACAGTCAACACTTGACACTCATAGACAATTAATTTGGTTATTTTTGCTGTTTAAATAGAAAAACATTGGACTCTTTGTCTTTATTAAATTATTGATCATTACTGTGAGTAACTAAGAATCAACTCTCCACAAGGTTATTCATCTATAATTCAGCCAAAATAATGTCTTGTTTTTGGAAATGCATACCAAGTTTGTCAATTTGCCTAAACTAATTCTAATTTCAATTTAGAGCTAATTGGCATCAAAAGCAAAATAATTATTACCTGAGGCATTTATTATTACATCAACCATATCTTTGGTATGCATGGCGTTTTTTGGTGCAATTTTCTAAAAACAAAACTTATCTGACTGTCAGATTATGCATGCTGTAATATCAGATGAGCAGAATTGATGTGGTTAAACATTTACTTTAAGGTGTAAAGTAGATACGCAAGATACGCGTATCATAGATACACAAGACTAAAGCAGTGTGTGATGGGGATCTAGGAATTAATGCATAAAAAGGACTCATGCAAAGCCTGCAGACAGTGTTTGCATCATAACGTCAACAGAACAGAGGGTCGAATGGATCATGCTTTGCAGTCTATTGTTCAGCAGGATTTCCATGAGGCATTAGAGTCGCATCAAAGAACTGTGAATATCATTTTCAAAAGCATTGGGTCATAACCAAAATAGTGACTGACAGTAAAAAAACATAAAGTTTAGAATTATCCTCATATCAGCAAATAGATCAGTTTTGATTATTATGCACAAATAGCAAAAACTGAGTAACATTTTACAGTGTAAATCACTGGCTTCCATTCTTTCCTCATATTGCTTACAAACACAAAATCTCTTACAACTGGATCCTCTGCCTTTGTTTTGGTCTACAGTGTGTGAACATATTTCCTTCTAAATTGCCCATAATGCTTCTAAATTATTTCGCTTAAGCTAGCTAAATATGCAGAAGAATTTGCCTTCATCTTTTCCAAATATTCCTGTAAATTTGTGCTGCGTGGAATATTCACAGTCATCCGGTGTCATCGTCAGAAACTGCTAAGAAAGAATGAAATGATCCCAAACTGATTCATGCTGGACTGGAGCCTTTCTAAATGAGGAAGCTAAACCGTGAGGGACTTCCTGGCAGGAGAATCTGATTTTCACTCCTATAGATTTATCTAAGTGAATAATGTAATATAGACAGCGTTGCTGTATCTCTGTCAAGCCAACCCCGGTCTTATGTCAGCAAAGATCTGGGTCACTACCCCCAAGTGTTTCCCACTGCTTTCATTAAACATTAACTATGTCTAAGTATATTTCTATGTCCTCGCCTCTGAAAACCCAGATGAGCTCCACTTGGAGAGAAAATACGATGCAAGGCAGCTGATATGTTTCTCCATCTGCTCCAATGAAAGGAATGTATGGAAGTTTTTGCTCTTTTTTTTTTTTGTTTGAGCAGCTTTTTCCCCATCTAAAAACAAACTCAGATGGAGTTTTGTTAGTTTTTTTTACAGCAATTTAATCTTATTAGATATATAAAATCTAATAACCTGAACTGTGTTTGTATAAGACTACTAAGATGGCTATATTTTTAAAATAGAAGACAAAAACTGTGACGGTAACAGAATTTAGAGAAAAAGATGGCGTTCTCACCGAGGTCACGTATTGTATATCCCGGCACAGTTTTGTTTCTCGGGGAAAGTCAGCCAGTTCCAGGAAGTTGTCCACCACCACTTGGCCAATCAAATCGTGTCGTGAGAACCTGTCAAAGTCATAGACGCTGAAGTGCAGCTTGCGGCTTGACAGCTCAGCATACTCCACGGGAAACAGAAACACCTCATCAAACACTGGGTTGAGAGTCTTGCGGTGCACCTTGGTTTGGTGCTTGGTTTTGCGGTCAGGCAGCAGGTAGATCTTGACATAAGGGTCAGAGGTCCCTGAGAAGTCCTTGGCAGGCAAGTCCTGGGCCTTATGTATCTTCACAATAAGCTGCTCCAGGTCAAAGTCAAACTTTAGGATGAAGTGAAGACGACCGCAGCTGTCAGTCCGACGACCGTCTTCAGCATCTACAGATCGCTGCTTGTAGAGCTCTGGTTTTATCCGGCCCAAACCGGACAGGGAGTCCTGGCGCTGAAACTGAGCTGGGTTGAAGTCGGGATTAGACAGGTTCATCTGACGACGAATGGAGTTATGCCTGTGAAAACGTATGTTAGTATGACATATCAGGTGTGACACATTTAACATTATGGAATCTCAAAGCATCCGGTGCATATAAAACTTAATATATCCTTCTTAAAATGCCAGGTTTCTGTGACATAAAACAATGTGAAATAATTTCAGAACCCTTTTCTCCCATTTATATGGCAATAATCTGTATAATGTAATGTCAAAGACAAATACCGCACGACTGCCCCAATTACAAATTTCCACTGGAATGTTCATAAAGTCATCTGGAAGCACACAATTGCAACTATTTTTATTTCAAGGCAACTAAAACAAAATAGTTTTCTAATAGATATTGAGTTTTGTGAAACTCAATCTCTCATCAGCATTGAATTGAATTGAACTCCAAACACTGGAACAAAACCTTCAGGGACTCATTTCTACTAACCGTACAGACGAGGTAGGCTCAGTAATTTGCCTCTGAACCCTGTCTCTGGCCAGAGTGTGAACTTGGTTCTTCTCCACTTTAGTCTGGGTCTCTAGCGGGATGTCAGGCGATGTGTGGCTTATCTTCAGGGCCGACTCGGGCACGGTCACAGCCGAAGGGGGGCCCGATGGTTCCTTCACACAACCATCCTCGCTGTATTCCCTTTCTTCTCCGTCCACCTAGACGGCATCCAGCAACATTTATGTTACTACAAACAGGTTGGCAGAAATATTACCTGTGAATATAACCGTAGAATCAAAAACATGTTGAATAGTTTTTTCTTCTCTTCAAAGCAATGGCATTTGAAAAAAATGTAATGGTTGCTGATTGTTTCATAATTGGCTACTGCATTATGTTTTTATGTACATCACTTTGAACTGCCTTGTTGCTGAAATGTGCTACACAAATAAACTTGATTTTGTTATAAAGACAGATCTAGAGAATTGTCATGTATTTAAGAATGCCAAAATGCCACCTGGCTCATGAAACATACACCTTATACATACGTCCTAACTTGCACAAACATTTAACCAGAATTATCATGTACATCTGGACTCCAAATCATGTCTAAATTTGTGCTTGAACAAAGTATTTGTATTCAATAACACATAAATGAGCTGTTTGTTATAGGCCATAGGTCAATTTTGAGTCTGTATCCATTATAGGTCGCATTGCTAAAATGAAACATCATCTCATGGAACAACTTCTTTACCTCTGTGAGGACAGGTTGTTGATCTCCTCCCAGGAAGTGCGCCCCCTTGAGGACATCTGGGAGGAAACGGCCACTTAGTGGCAACCAGCACAGTTTCCATGAGACAAAGAGAGAGACGCTAAAGAGCGCCAGACCACAGGTGGTCACCAGTAGGGACAGCAGACTCACTGATACATCTGCAGAGAAAGAGCAGGTGTTCAGTGAACAGGCAGTGAAAAACGCTAGCACAGACAAACCTACAGCAGAGTTCCATGGATGGCAAGCTGCATTCGTTCAGACTCCTAAATGAGAACACAATGTGACCTTTTTTTTTTTTTTTTTTTTTTTTTTTTGTAATGCAACTATTACAAAAGATGATGTAGTCATGCAAGGATAGTCCACGGATACTTTCAATTTGTGGTGTACCTTATCGGTATTTTGATCCAACAAGATTATTATCGGATCAAAATACCAATAAAATATTGCTCTTAACCGGGTCAAAACCTTATCTGATTTTGATCCAATAAGGTTATCATTGGATTAAAATACAGATAACCTTTTTCAGAAAATAAAGATAAACTTGGCTAATTTCAATTCAGTTCACAGAGTGGGGTTCTTAAGATATTTAAATTGCTTTTCAAGTCAGCAAATATGTTTTCCTTCCTTTCTCATCATGATTTCTCTGAAAACAAAAAGTAAAATAACTTTTTTTAGTGTTTTGCAGCAATTTTGTTGCATTTTTATTATTACTAAATATTTCATTGAGAATGCATAATCATGCAAAAATTTAACAAGTCTCCATCTCTAGCAGCAGTCTTCACTACTGCAACCCAAGTGGCACTAACCTACTAAGTGTATAAATGTTGGCATAATCAATCTGGGACATCAGAACTTGTGACTATTCTCCATGTCTGCAAAGCTTTATGTTCTTTCCCTGTTGTCTTAAAATTCCACCTTCATTCCAACCTTGTTAATGATGTGTTACCTTCAAGATAAACTTAGTCTTCTACTATAACTATTTACAAAGTTTGAACATGAATGGGATCTTCATGAATCATTTCTGTGCTCATTTGGTTATATATTTTGGATCATAATTCTGATGGACCATAACAATCCATTTTCAATGTTGGGTTCTCAAGCCTTTTGGGAGGAAAAAAAAAACAAAAAACAGACCTACAGTATCACAGATCCTCCGCCATGCTTTACAACTGACATAAGATGTTTTCCTATTACTTTTTGAAAAGCTGAATTTTAGTTTCAATTCACTTTGTCACAGCTAATGATCCAGCAGAGTTTTAAAAACTTCACTCATCTGTGATTGTAGGACAAAAAAAAAGCCTTCTAATACAACAGGTTGCGACGTACATGATGTTGGTCTAATGTCCCATTTCCACTGACTCTCGTGGCTCAGCATGGCTTTACTCAGTTTGACCTCACTCTATTCCACACAGAACCTGTAGTGTTGAGAAATGGATGGCTCAAGTTCTGGCTTGAACCCCCACATCCATCCACCAGAGTCTTCCTCTATTAACTGTAACTGTGGGCCATTTTGTAGTGGCTCATGCACTCCATAAAATGCATGTATATTTCTTGACAATACAATGAGTTGACATAGTAAAATTATGCTTTGGTTTTATGCACGCTCCTATGGTTGTGGATTTCTCTCTTTATTGACACAGTTGAGTCTTATTAACTTTTCTCTGCTCAACTCAGTAAAAACCTTCTCGATTCTACTTGCTCCATAGTCAATCAGTAAATTGCTGTGAAATGAGAAGAGCAGGTGCTAGACTGGAAATGCATTGAAACGCATGCAAAGGAGGATGAGTAGAGTAAACTCTGTGTATGGTGACATGGAGGCAGGAAATACTTGGTGCCTCTCCAACTTTGTTTGTAAAATGTTTAGTTGTTTTAAACAGAAAGCTAACACCTCAAACAATCTAAAACAGTAAATACTACCCCACTAAAATGCTTTAGTTATGTTTATTTTGGGATAGTAAGAGAGATTGGGATAGTAAGTTTAACCTTTCATCTGAGTACAAAGGTAATTTCATAATCATAGAGGAAGTGCTTTTTAGCCTGCATACACGCTCACAGTTGCAAGCTTACACATACACACACTTAAGTGCTGAACATCACAGAGGCTTAAGGTTTTGGAGTAAGACCCTCTAGAGGGGGTGTAGCATAGAGAATAAGAACTGAAGTTTGGTTCCTGGTTTGCTGCTTCTCTTTACTCACAAGTGGACTAAGCTGAAGTTCCACCGCAGGGACGGATTCTCTGCATCATGACAAGTGACATTTTGCTTTGTAATTGATTGAGAATTGTTTACATTAACTCTTTGAACTTATCCCGAAATTCCCTTAATTGTCGAGTCATTGTCCACCTAAGGAACCGGGTGTTTCACTGACAGGCACAAGGGTGCAGCACTGAGGCACATTTATTTTAAAGCCAAAAATTATAGAGACTTTTCTTGTTCTAGGATGTAAGAATTTCACATCATTCATGGTGTTTCCTGTTAATAAATCTTAGACAGATCAGTTTACTTGTTCATATTATGTATCTAATTCTATTTGAGGAGGAAAGACATATCCAGATCTATGACAGCAAACAACAGACAAGAACTAGGATTCTCTCTGCACTGGTTGTCATTCAAGCTAAGTTTAATCAAATTACATTCAAAATTAACTCCCCGGAAATGAAAACAATCTGATTTAAACTAAAACAATTCAGTTTTATGTGCATGTTTCTGCACATGTTCACCTACACAGTAGTATTTCTTCCATAATTCCTACTCCATTTAGATTGTAAACCGTATAGCAGAAAATTGGTATCAATTAAGTTCAATCACAGGCATTGATGAGTCCCTTCTATTAGTGAAACTTCCACCATGTCATTCACTCTGGAGCTTATTAGTATAAATGTGGTTTTATCTAAATGACAACTAGAGCTAAAGTCAAAAGAGACAGAAGCAATGCAATAGAGAAGTATTATGAACCTGAGTAGAAAACTGTGGATGAATAAGCTAGGTTTGTATTTGGAAAAAAATAAAAAAATAAAAATACTCTGCCATGACAAGATAAAAAAAAAACTTTAGCCTTACTACACATCTTTTTTGCAAAGGGAGTTCACAACACATTCAGAAGTGGATGCATAATGATTGATGGATATTTGAGCTCATCAAACATGAGTTATGTTATCCATTAGCAGAGAAGAGGTTCTTCCTCTTTAACAGCTGGGTAATAGCATAGTGTAGAGTCAGACAGATGATGCTCCCCAGTACATCTTTCTTGGGAAGCAGCCTTTCAGTAAGTCATCTAAAAACCATGGCAGAGGCGGTCTGCTGAGGTCAGATGCTTTTCAGGGGAAGGGTTTCAGAGCTGAGAGCGTCCCCCTGTACATGTCTCTCTCGATGGTTTTCTTTGCTGCTAGTCATTCCAAATTAGATCCAACAAACTGAAGGAACATCTGAACTGTTGAGCAGCACCAAAACTTGTGATCCATCGAGCACCCACAGTGTTTCAAGGAGGATAATTTCCCATGTGCATTGAAAATTCTGGAAAAGAAATGTATATAATTTTTTAAATAAAAAAGGTTTGAGTTTCCAGAAATTATGCATTCTTCCAAGACATCAATGCAAAAATATGAGTGAAGGTTATTTAGACTGATATGTATTTAAGTCACATCCATCCATCCATCCATCCATCCATCCATCCATCCATCCATCCATCCATCCATCCATCCATCCATCCATCCATCCATCCATCCATCCATCCATCCATCCATCCATCCATCCATCCATCCATCCATCCATCCATCCATCCATCCATCCATCCATCCATCCATCCACAATTACAGAATTTATTTGAACACCAAGCCAATGATAGTTTTTTGTTTTAGACACTTCTATTTTTTAGGACTGAGAAATTAAAATACTGTAAGTGTTTAGCAACCTGAAACTCCAATAGAAATAACTTTAAATCCAGGGGTTGTGTGCAAAATGCCAGACTGTCTAACACTGTAACATTCTCATAGTTCATTGCTTGAATTTTGTAATGCAGTCTTGTCCATGATAATGCCTCTAAATTCAAACCACGTTATTAAAATGCAAAGATGTAGAAATTAGGATAGTCAAATGGTTTCCATAGCAACTACCAGTGGCTTTGTCAGCAAAGCAGGTGGCTGTGAACGTGGAATCGGTGTGCCAGGAACAGGTTCATGCTCATTTAATTCATATTTTTGTCAGTGTAGTATGCTGACTGTAGTGGAAAAAAAAAGTACGTTCTTGTTATGAGTTTCATCAAACATAATTAAACCTAAAAGGCAGCTGAACTAAAACCTCAGTATCTCAGCAGCTAAACAATTCATGATTGATCAAAATGTGGAACAGACTTTAAAACTAGACCTGATTTACCAATGAGGCAGATAGACAGCAGGTTATTCCAGCAGTGAAGAGCGGGAGGATCACCCTCTTTAATGAACTGGTTTAGCCGAGGATCAGAAACAGCCAATGAGACGAGACCCAAATCAGACTACCAGAAAGCGACATATATAGACGCTGTTTGCGCCTTTGCAAAATGTGACTCTTGACATGTATTCGACAAGTAATGATGGTTATTTGAGCTTTATGAGTTGTTTGTGCGTTGTTTACGCATCGAAGTCACATCAAAGTAACATGAAATGGTCATGTGCATGTGGCCAGGAAGGCTTTCCATAACTTTGTGCACCTGTGGCCACAGAACAGATTGGAACGCAGGTGACTTTAAAAACATTGTCAGCGTTGTGATCTCTCTTGTATTCAATTTTGCTCTTATTGTTACAGAGACAAAAAAATTACTACCTGCTTTTATTTTCAGCAGACATGTATTTGTGACACAATCCTACCTGCATCACTGTCTCCTTGATGTTTTTTTACCCACTATTTTGGGTAAAAAAAAACCCATACAAAATCCATTAGTCTGAGTCAATTAACTTTTTAAAGCCTTTTTGAAACCCGTTGGGTGTCCCTTCCTTTGAAGTCCTTTTGCGGGGTGCAATCAAGACAGTCAGGTCTCCACTCTATTGAGTTAATTGGATTCTGTTAATCAGTAAGCTCATTCGTCACTGAAGGAAGTCAACAATTATAATTAAAAAAAAGGTCAGAGGTTTGCTAAGAAACTGTCTGCAGTGGGGCTGCTTCTTTTTTATGTGACAATAAATATAGAAATAATGGTAACAGAATCAAGGTTTCTGAGAACCAATAATAGTTCAAGATGATCAATGTAGTGCAATCTATAATGGAAAATTTCAATTACTTGGTTGGTTGTCATTTAAAGACTCCCGAAGAGCATCTTTTTACTATTGGCTAGTCCAGTAAAATCATGATGCATTAGGGTGAAACAGAATTTCACAAAGAAGATCAGTGATAGTGTTTTACTCTACATTGTGTCAAATAGACTGCTACACTAGAGGTGTTTTACTGCCCCTGAAGCTAATAAAACTTTAAAACCCCAAAGTGAACTGACACAGCAACGGCTGCTTTTATTGATTTCAACTAAATCTCCCTTTGATGAGGCACTGTGTACACAAACAGCGGGTTTTAGTGTGGCTGATGATTGTCTAAGGGTTATTTGAACTGAGAATTGTGATGCAGAGCCAAAAAATGGAAAGTAAAAAAAAAAATCCCACCCCCACTAGCTTTGGGGGTTCAATATGCTGCCAGCTCCACATGTTTAGCTCTTAAAATAAAAGCACAAACACAGCTGCCACTTTACAATGTTAAGCAAGATTTGTTTCTTCTGTTCTTTTTTCATAAATAATCAATTGATTTACCAGTACTTCAGCTGGAGATTAGGTCAAATAAAATTGTCTTATGGTTGCAAAACAAGCCCAAATTATCAGCTCCCCATCCCTTTCCTCTACAGTTGGTATAAAGTGCTTGTGCATTAGCAATGTGTTTAGTTTTCCAAAAACACACTTTATTATGGAAAAAGTCTTAATCTGTAACTGTATAACATGGAGGTTGTGTAATCTACTTACTCAATATTAATCTGTTTGTCTTGGACCTTTTATACAATTCTTCTGCATTGTCTTGCCTTGTAGTAAATTTGACAGAAAGTGGACTTCTGAAAAATTGGTTGCTGTCATAAATGTTTTCTAGTTCTGAATAAACTTTACTATCATGGAATTGAAATGCTTTAAAGCAGCTTAATAACTATTCGTATAAATTACTATGAATTGATGGACATTGATACTTGTTTTCTTTAACTTTGATAAAGATACACATGACTTCTACTTTTCCTCCTAAATCCAATGGAAACTGCAAGAGTATACTTAGCTGTACATCAAAGTTTTCTGACCGATCACTGATTACAAATCTTTAAAAACCCGACCTGCTGATTCTGATTTTGGCCGATACAATTTTTTTTTGTCTTGGCAACAGTGGGGTGACTATTGTTGACTGCAAACATGTAGACATGACATCTTTTTTAAGTCATCCAGAGGTCACCATCCCCCCATTTCCTCTACAACAAACCATAGTGGTCTACTTTTTTTAGAGCTTCGTTTGAGCTGGTTTGTGCCGTTAAAACTGTTCTTTGTGCAGCTTTCGTTTCTGAGCTCCAAAACAGGCCAAAGTGCTCCACTTTGCTTTGAAATTTTAACGGCACAAACTGCACAAAAGTGGCTTTAATAGTTTATTCTATTTGCTGAAATCTTTCACAAATCAGGTTTTTGTATCTGCAGGAGACATGGATACATCTGAGGAATGTCTATTTGATGAGGTAAGGAATTATGCACATTTATCCAATTCTTCACTAAATAATACCATAATAACAAGACTTACGAATGGTTAATAACTTCTGGATGGAAACGGTAACATCGTTCATGGAGAAGGCTGTCTGCAGAAATGTGTGGCACTCTTTTCCTAACAGGTTTGCAGAAGCAAAACAGGATTCACGGAAAGAAGAGAAACACACACGGGTAGTTGCGTGATGTATACAGAAGTGAGCGCAGTGTCCCTCAAGTTCGAAACCACATGACTGCGGGTTGACTGTTCGGCTCCAGATGAAATATGTGTGAGCCTATAGAGTGACCAATTAACTTGTGAAAAGAAACCAGAGTACCAGGAGAAAACCTAAACATACACAGATATTCTCAACACAGGAACCCCTGGCCTGGATTTGAACATTGGACCTTCTTTCTTTGAGGCAACAGTACTCACAACTACGCTGGCATGCATTCCATAAGTTTCCTAATATCAGTAAATGATTCAACCTTACGGTTATATTGTTACTCCAAGCAGGTAAGACAGAGAAAGCCAATGATTATGACAGAATTGTTGTTTTCTGCAAGGTGTAGAATCACGTACAGACCCAGGTCAAGTTGCAGCCTGTGGCTATCTCGTTAAATGCTTCTATTTCCAATTGGAACAATCTTCTATGTTCAAAACATGTTTCAGCTCAAGAAATAGTTACAGCCCAGTCAGTTATGGGTCAATAACAGGCACACAGAGACTGAGGGAAAAGGGTCTTTCAATGGCAGTCATGTTTTAGAAGAACATTTACAAACGGCTGAAAGATAAGAGCTGTACATACATTCATAGACATTTTTAAGAGAGGAGAGGAGAGGAGAGGAGAGAGGAGTCATTAACTTTATTGGGTTCACTCAAGAACATCACCAGAGGCTTGAAGATTTCTAAACCAAATATCCAATAATGTCATGTTGCCAAGCAACGATACCTCCAAAATGCAATCAAGGGTGTAATGAAACCAAACCTGTTTCTCTCGGCATTTAATCAATCTCCCAACTCGGAGACCAAGAAATGAACATAGTTTTGCCTTTCAAACATTTAAATTTCAACATTGCTCTCATGTGGGTGATTTGGTTCAATCTGTTCTGCTTGATAGAATATGAAACAAACTTGTTTAACACTTAAAATCGTCATCCTGCATAGTTATAGATACAGCTAGCTACAAGTTTGAGCAGACAAGTATTTATGTCATTTCAGCTTTTTACACAGGATAAAATGAAATATGGTACTTTTGGGAGTACAAATACTGCCAAAAGTACCTACACAGATTGAAACTGTAACACATACAGTTTTAATCTGTTTAGTGCAAGTCACATGAGTTACTTTCCCAGCAGCAACCTTCCCCATGTCAAAGTTTGATGTCTTTTGGTCTCAGTTATTCAAAATCTTATTTATTTTTATAACTAGTTTTTGTCTCAAAAAATATATAACGACAAATAATAAATGTTAGTTCTGACACCCATGTCGCACATTTTCTTGAACAGATCAACTGTGGCAGCTTGACTTATCTTGATATCAAACTAGATAAATTACAATATCAGGTACATAGACTGGTTATGGTGGAGCATTTTTAAAACCACATGGTGTTATGGGGATTTCAGCAGATGTACCAAATTAAAAAAGTACTTAGACATGCCACTATTGTGACTGTACCAATCATTGAGTCTAGGAGGACGCATACGGTTTTCACGGCTGGATCTGAGTAGTATAGTTATGTAGCATTGCACATAGTGTCCAGACACCATCTTAGTCAGTACACCGTTCTGTACGCTGCCATCAAAGTAACTCTGACCTAGTTAGGTGTTTGAAAATGTTCCAATCAAGTGAAAAAGAATAAGCCTAGACTTTGAAAACGATGCTGATTGAACTCGGCAAATTATGTATTTTGTGAGATAATCGTAGCTCAAATCGTACCTCAGATTTTGTAACTGCAGACTTTTTTTTATGTTCAAAAAGACATTGAACAAATCAACTTAGGTAGAACAAGTTGGGATAATAAAAATTGCACTTATGTCTTATCTCCTCTTTAAACAGAGAAACTGAGCAAATGTTTGTGAAAACCATCATGGAATTTGCTTTGCACATTATCCTCCTGCATGAAGCTGCACCAGAAGCCTGAAATAATCAGACACATTTTAGGGAAAAGCAAAGAGAGACTTAGCCACTGAGTTTAATCGTTTTTACAGCCACAATCCATATCTATTTAAGTTTACACTTGTAAGAACAAATTTGTAGAGTACAGTAAACCTAAATAATCTATTTTAACCTGAAAATAGTACAAAAGTTTCCTAGAGGCATACTAAAAATGTGCAGTAATTGTGAAACTAGAAAATATGGGCAAGAAAGCAGACTTTGTGATTGTGCCACCAATCTTAGCACCCACAGCAGGTGGCATTGTGAAGTCCCATCAAGTAGCAAGCACCCACATAAAAATAGTGGCACAGTAGTAATACGGTTTTACAAATTTCACAGCAGCAAAGACATGTTCACCTTTCACAGTAACCAGGTGAATTGATTACAATTGACCACAGATTTTAAAGGTCTTTATAAATGGGCTGCACGCAACTGTTCTGCAATTTTCGCCACACGTCAGGCGGAGCCGTTAGAATGTAAAGAACCGATTCTGTGAACAGGTTTGGTTTGTATTGGAAGTTTCAGTATCGACTGATTGTAATCTGTGTGGCACAAGTACAAAGACTATTTTACCGGTCAGTTAGAGCCATAATTCTTGCTTGTTTGTATGTATCCATTATTTTACAAAGTGAAATGCAAATGTTTCTTTGCACACATTGCAGTTTTTCGTGATTGTTGTTCAATATCTTTTCTTTACACAATAGAATAAGCTGCTGTTAAAAATGCAGATAGTTCTTCTCGTTCGCTGAGAGCAAATTTCAAAATCAACAAATATCAAACAATTTTTTTCCCCAAATTCTACATTTTTATTTCTTTCCCAGCAAATGGGGAAAATCTTTTATCCATTCATTCATCCATTAACCAGCTTATCCATGTTGAATCTCAAAGAAGGGCGATTAGGCATGCCATTGGGCAAGGGATAGGAAGCTGCATCATACTATTGCACTATTGGCAGTAGTTCGGTAGTCATGACAACTTTCACAAGGAGAATAAGCCACAGAAGGTCATTGCTGAAGAAACTGGACTAAGGTCTCATGCCAGGCTTCATTGACCCAGTAAGTCTTTTAAGTTAAACCAAGAGAAACTGAGTAAAAACAAAAAAGCTGTTTTCAAATGATTACATTCCTTATGAGGGGTTTAAAACCAGCCTGGCCCTGAGCTATGAAAACGTGATTGACCGCTACGTCTAATAATCTTCTCAAGAATTTGTAGTTCAGAATTTTAAACGTGAGAAGTTGTTACTGGTAATAGGTTCACAGCAGTAGAAATAGGTCATTTCAATCATTCAGTTGTTCAATTTCAATTATATGCCCAAACTGATATAAAGCTAATCAAACATAAATTGTTTTAGTTCCTATCATCAGCTTTTTTGGGGGGGGTTTGCTGATTATACGTCAGGATCAGTTTCAATCAATTGTATTTTGCTAATATTTATATGATATTAATTTAACCAAACTGTTCAATAAACAATTCGAATGATCCTATTCCATACTATACACCCCAAGACACAAGCAGAAAAACTGTCCTTTGTTGTGACTATTTTTTTTTTTTGTGAGCCACTTATTTGGGCCTCAGCTGCACAAGGTCCACATTGAGACTCTTACAGCTGCTAAAATGAGAAAAAAAACAGAAATATTGAGTATCACTGCTAATCTCCAGCCTCTCCCACAATGATCAGAGGGAAAATTGGTTGTTGGGAATCAAACTGTGTTTGTGCGAACATTAATAGTAGTCTACAAGAGGAAGTGGGTCACACTGTCTCTGGGGAACCAATCTGGTAGCTTGAACCTTCTTTCCAACACACACCTTTAATAATGGATTGTAAAAATTTGAAAGGGTGTGCTTGTTACAATTTAATAAGGGGGAAATAGTAAAATGAACAAAACGTGTGGACATGCACTGCATGTCGTCTATCAAGTCCATCAGTACAAGTATTTCCATTCATTTTTAATAGAGTGATATAGATATATTTCATGGTGGTTTTAGCTGCAGAATATCTTTACAATTAGCTTAAATTGTGTGCAGACCAAACGTCTCTTAAGTTAGGTAAGTTAGAATTATATAAAACATTTCTATTTATTAAATAATGACAGAGAATATGTCAGGGACCTATTAATGTCTTCAAAATTAGAAGATCTAATCTCATCTTTGAAGGATTCTCCCCACAGACCCGTGACGTTCCAAGTTGAGGTCAGCAGCTCACCATTCCAACCATAAACAGTGCTGGTGGCGCACCACTTCCCTTTCTTCACCCGAGGGCTTAAGACATGCTTCTGCAGCTCAGACGACAACAAAGTTGACCATCAAACTACGACTTAAGATGTCCTGGTCCCAAGAGCACAGATGGACACCCTTTTTGCTTGAACATCGTGTTTGCTATGAAGACTCCATAATGAGCACAGAAGTTCAATAACGAAACAACACTCGGGTTCATGTCAAAGGGGCCATTCGTCCCAACCAAAAAAAAAGGGTGGATAATCTGAACTACTGTTAAGACAACGCAAACAGAATTTAATACAGTAATGCTGGCTTAATGAAAGGTATGTTTAATACCTGCTTATTTTAAGGTACTTTTTTTATCTGGGAAAAGAGTCTCATTGGAAAACATTCTTATCAATTTAATGTGATTTTAAGGGGGGGTACCAGACACTTAATGCCATTTTATAGCACAATCAAGTTATTGTTAACTTCAGTTGCTATAAAAAATACTATACATCAAATACGACTCATAAAAAATTTGACTTAGTAATTTAACACCTTTGAATTAAATGTCTGTCTCTTTAAAAATTCCCACTTATTCTGAAACTCTGCCTTCAGACAGTCATCACAACATTGTTCCATGTTTTTGCTAGCTTTACACTTACAAAGTAGCTCATGTAATGAGCTCAGCAGAGTTCCACCAGATGTTTGCTAATTGCTGCTGGGCAGTCTGAAGGAGTTGAGTGGGGCAGTTGTGGGGGAGGGGGGCCCGTGATGTGGAAGTTCAGTATCTTGCAAACTGTGCAGCTCTGAAGAAGAGCTGCGACTCAAAGGCGGCGTTCAGTCCACCCAGGCATTTTGCACAGCTTAATGGTTGCCAAAGGAGACTAAAGGATTTATCAAACATGCATGAAACTCCAGATATGTTTTCGATAAGGGAATAACATTATATCAAGATGTAAAGCTTTACATAATATTGCCTCTTTAAAAGAAAAACTAGGATTTTATTTATATTGAGAGCCCCATTATGGTTTTATGTCAAGCAGCACCCCTGGTTTGTACAAAGGACAAACCAGGGGTTTACATTGCTGATCTTAGTGCTGGGAGTTGTGATTGATAATGGGTGGGGCTGCTTCTCTCTCTCTCTTTCTCCCTTTTCCAGTCTGGCCGAGTGAACAGCAAATAAAACCAGCAGTTCTATCCAGCCAATGTGAAGGAAAGGGTTGCTCACACACTCGGATCTAAAGTGCTTTAAATCCAGTGGATCTAAGGATCTGAGCAACAAGTTTACAGCTTAAACTTCTGAATTGCTAGTTAATTTGGAACATGCAAAAACTGTTGGTGTATGTTATTTATTTTATTTTATTTATTTATTTTTACTTTTTACATCAGAAAATCAGGGGTTGCCCTCCTTTCTTAAACTGAACATCGATTTAAAAAAAACAGAAATTAAAGTGTTATTCTGTGATTCAATTTAAAATCAGGTAGAACACGTGTGATCTGTTTAAATGTTACATTTAGTTTCTTTAAAGCGGAAAAGGTCCCTCTCATTATAGTGCAACGCAGCTGTTGAAATAAATAATAATTTTAAAAAAAAGCTTCACTCTTGTTAAAACATCTTCTCAAATAGCTCCACAAACTCACTATATAATGACATAATACAGCCTTGATTCTGACTCAACAGTAACTACAGTGAAAGGCTTTGTGTCACAGAGCCTGACCTGAGTCCGTGTAGCGCGGTCTGGCGAGGTCCCTGAAGTAGTAGATGAAATCCAGACAGTTGTCGTCCTGCACCTCTCCCTTTGAACACAGGTCGGAGAGCAGTTCCAGCGCCTTTCGACAAATCTCATCCTCTCTTTCTGCAGGCATTGCCTTCCAGCATCCTTCTGACTGCTCCGGCTGATCCTATTTGCCCCGCACACGAACACGCACCCACTCGGCCAAAGCGATCGCTCCGTCTCACAAAAGCATCCACCGGCGTAAATACGCACGGCAGAAAAAGAGAAAGATCGCCAAGTAGTTCCTGCGCGCTCGGCGCATTCGCGAAATCTGCTGGAAGTCGATTTTATCCAAAGTTGAAGTGAGTTTGAAGGGGACGGGAGACGCGCAAGGTTTAGGGTGAGATTTAAGAAGTTTTCATCTATTTAAAAATAAATTTAAAAAATCCGTGTTTTTTATGTTCACTAGGTATTGCTGTTATGCACCCTCGTTTTCCTCTGATTGCTTTTCTGTGATCGTCGCTCAGCGATGCTTCTGAATCACTCCTTCTCCAGGCTTTGCCTGCGCCAGTCAAGGTCCCTCCTGAATGAATGCGCTCCTTTCACCGCGCTCACTTATTTCTCAATGCACTGATACAAAAAAGACAGACAGGAAGTTCAGCCTCCATCATCACTACCTCCACCTCCTTCACCACCATCACAAAGCCATCCTGAAAACTAGTGTTGAAAAGCCCCTGTCCTTCATTTTTCAAAGGTGCATCTCAGTGAATCATAACGTCTTAGGTTAATTATTTTTCACTAATTCAGTTCAAAAAGATGAAAAAAAAAACAACACTTGATAATATTTATTAAGTCAGATTATTTCTGTCGATTAAGGTCAGGGATCTGCAGCTTTTAGGAGATAAGAAAAAAATGATTGTAGGAAACCTGTAGTCATTTGTTGAACCACTATTTTCTATTTGTAGGTTTAAAAATATAACGGATTTTAACCTAATGCCAACATAGAGCTAAAAGAATATTACAAGTACTTTATGTTGCTCAAATTGATAAAAACCCGTATTAGTAATTAATATGATCATATTGTATTTTATTTTGTAAATTACAGGATTTACAGGTATTATAAAATATAATTTTAGGCTATTATTTGTCATTAGGACCTTGTTATAGGTGAGTCTTCTGATAACAAAAGCCCAAAATGTGTTTCTCATAAAATATAATAATAAATATTAGAGTTAATAATGATAGCGTTATTTTCTATACGTCCAGCAGACAGTCATACTCCCTCCACAAGATGGATCATCTAAAGTTCTAGGCTGAAGAAGGTGGAGTTCGCAAAGTGCTGTGTTCAAGTTGAGTAGACTGACAAAGTATGGTTAAAAAGGTAAACAGACGATTGGAAGAAACTGGAACCTTCGGGAGAAACCAAAGCAAAGCCTATTCAAGAGATTGAGATTTACAATGCATTTACTGCAGTTAGATTCAGTGCTTCAAAAGCGCTATCCCACTCTAATGAATCCAGGACATTGTTTAAAACTGTCACATTTCACATGTATCAAGCCAGTTCAAAACCAGAGACAAAATCTAAACAGGGCGAAGTAAAAATAAAAAGGTCTGGACCGTTTCTTGGTGATGCTGAGCAAGTTTTGTGTTTCATCTGGAAGCCGAGGTCGCAGAGTCGCGAGGAAGAGCAAAGAGTCATGGGAATCCAAGCACCTGTTTTAAGTCAAAAATCTCTAGTCAGCACGTAAGCACGTGTAATGAAGTTATTTCGGTATGCACTCCTGGGCAGCACATGTTAAAATGTAGTAGGGGGCCTAAACACCTGAGAAGGGCTGCATGCATGAGCCTGACCTTTACTGAGCCAAGTAATGAAGGGCAAGAACGACAGATAAATGTCACATTAAAGCCGCAGTAAAGGAAGCTAAGAAAGGTCTTCCTCCTCCCGCTCTGTTTCTTGCTGTGGATTTTTGGCTCTCGACAAAATTGACAAATAACCACAATGAGTTGTTACTGTGGTGTTTATCTGTCTTGCAAAAGTTTTCACACTGTTTGAACTTTTTCACATTTAGCAACATTACATATTAAGAAGGTGAGCTTTTGTTTCATCGTGTCAGATGAGAAAAAGTCAACAAGTTTGCAGCTGGCATTACATTGTGAATTAGAGTTCAGAGCTTCTTCTTAAAGCTTCAAAAACAAACGTAACTCCACAAATATCTCTTTATTTTAGCAGGATTTGTGTGATAAACCTTTACAAATAATCGTAAAGTTACACAGAAATGCTACATGATTGTCACTGTTTTGTGTTCAGCCCCATTCCTCTGATGCAGCTAAATAAATTTCAATTCACACAATTAAGCTAAGTTGCCTAATAAGTGGACAGGGATTTATTATTGTTTAAAACAACATGATTTTAGGTCCTCTTCCCAGTTATGTTGATCTATCACTCAAAGCCCAAGTAAAAATAAATGTAAGTTTGTTTGTATCATGATAAACAGTTTATGGGGGTGTGAATACTTTTACAGTCACGTAGGCTGTTGTTTTATAATGTTGAAGAGCCAAGTTAGAGTAAGTAGATCTACTTAACCCCTTGACCCCCACTCCCAGAAGATACAATGGAAAAACAGAACCGCTGCATGATAAGGGGTTTTAAAGTAGCTCTTTAAAAGTGATGAAAGAAATGATTTAAATTCATTTAAACTCGCCTCATATTGTGGAAAAAAGTAAAATAAATTCCTGACAATTCCTTCTGGTGGAAACTCAGAGTTATTGTATTTCATATGTTTTAGCCTGTACAGCAACGAGGTCTTGGGTTCAGATCTCAGTGGAGGCCATTGTCCTTCAAGATTGGTTGTTCACCATTTGCTTCAGGGCTGTTTCCTCTCACAGGTTAAATGCATGCAGATAACTGGTAACTGAAAAGTGTTTTTTTTTTTTTTTGTGCACAAAAAAACACAAATTCACCAAATTCATCTGTCTTATGTCTTGCAATGAGATACATCAGATAGATAAACATTTTGAACATAGGTATTGTTTGTACACTTAGTTTTTCGCAAACATTTTTCATTTTGACTTCTTCTTTTGGGTTTTGTAATGTTAGATTTGCGGTTTTGTAAATTTAAGGCCAGATTGAAATTATTTTCTAAAGACAAAATAATTTAATGTCTTGAAGCTCTAGAGTTGAAGGTGTGTGTGCTTTATTGACCATTTCTTTCTGCACTGTACATTAAAAAGCCTTGCTTTTAAAAATAAATGTTCTTTCTACTAAAGGGAGCAAAATAACAGCTTGGTTTTGCATCACTGACATATAAAATAACATGAACTTACTTTAAAAATATCTTGAAAAAGATAGTAAAAAAAAACTGAAGTTTTTAAAAATGCTGTTCTACATTTTAGGGAAAAAAAACAGATTTTTTTGTTGGTGTTGGTAATTCTAAAGAAACATTCTCTTTAATACATAAAGCATTCACAAATAATTAGGTCAATTTAACTCATTTCTTGTTTGTTGTCTGCAATTAGAAAAAATATTGAGTGACAGAGAGTGATAAAGTGAAACCGCACAACACAAGGCTTTTAATTCCATATTGGACCAAACAACATTGCAGCTGCATTTAAACTAATTAATTTTTCACATAGAAATAAATGAAAGATTCAGAAATTACAGGCTTAAGGGAAAATCATATAGTGGGTGGCTCAAAAAAGTCCAAACATCATGTGGCTTTTCCTATATAACTCAGCTGCGAAAACAAGCAGATCAAAAAAGAATAAAAACTTGTAGTAGATTGCATAAGTCTAAACTTAATATTTGCCCGCCATCTTGCAAAAGTTCTCCAAATATCCTTGATTGTAAGGATATTTTTTGTCCATTTTTTCCAGTGATCTCACAGATTCTCTTTCAGGCAAAGTCATTTAAAAAAAATTATAAAAATTTTCCTCTCATGCAGTCATTTATTTGTTGATTCGGAGACATAAAGTTGGACTTACTGTGATGCTGAAGGTTTGGGGTCAAGGTTTTGGACTGTTCACATATTTTCAAAAATGTATTTGATTTGATAGATGAAATAACATTTAGGACACAGCTCTTCACTTAAAGATTCTGCATACTGCTGCTTCATGCCTTCAAACAAACCATTTCATACTGATGCAATCAAACCAGGCAGTGTCAGCTTAGTGTCCTTATAGTTTATTATTGTCAAGAATTATTGGGATAATTGCTATCAAAACACAATAGTCTAAAGAGTAGCTTAAGTGCTTAAAATTGTGTGTCTCAACACTTTCCTATTTCTTTTGGTTTGGATGTACATTGAGATTTAAGAAATCTAGTGTATTATGACCCCTCCTGCTGGTAGACATTATTTACTTGAATAATAAAATCATATTCCCTTATTGTAAATGCACGAGCAAAATGTAGAGAAATTATTTTAAATCGTCGGAGGCCAAAGCGGGTGCAATATGTCCCCAACAGTGTTTGAATTAACCGGTCCATCTCACGGCGGACAGCAGGTATGAAGCCATCAAAACTACAAAGGCGCAAAGCTGATAAATTAGTAGCCCTCCTTTTCAAACAGTGACTGAAAATAATTATTTTCCAAGCTCCATTGATCCATGTTGCGTGCAAGGATGAGTTATTTTTTAATTTGTAAATGATAATGCCACAATTAACACTGGTATTTTTTGTTCCTTTTATAGCATATAAGTCCACATTGAAGTATATTTCTTTCTTTCTTTATTTATTTTTACAATTCATATTTGTGCGCCATTGCTGCATGTACCCCCACCTACTGATGCAACTAATGGCCTTTGAGAAGCTTTACGATGGTGTTTAACTGACCATACTATGACAAATAATTTAACCACAACATGTTTAAAAAGTTGAGCCTGCTGACGCTTTGTTCAAATCTTTAGATTGTGTGGGAGTGTGTGTGGGTGCCTCTCGTACTCCGTTTGTTTGAATCTTGGTGCACATTACGTGGTCATTTCCAAAATTCTTTCTGATTGTGTTTTCTCACAGCATGCAGATGTACAAATCAGTGCACCTGCATGGACCAGTTCTCTCCAGCTGTGTGAGTTTGTGCGCTTCCTGTGAATATGTTTGACTTAGCGTCATTTGGGAGGATACTGCCAGGGCTCGTAGCCAGCAGCCCAGCTGGCTCAGGGGAACTGAAGGCTTCTGTTCAGCCTCCACACCAGTCGCTCTGTTCTTCAGCGCGCTCTTCACAGAGCAGAAGCTGCACATCAACTTCTAGCTGAGGTTAAAGGGGGTTTAGATATCCCCGAGCTCAAACCTGTTCTCGCTAAGCATACAAAGATAGACAAGTGTGCTGGTGCCCTTAAAAAAACAACAACAAAAAAACAAAAAAAAACAAAGCATAACTTTCCCTGAAAGAACCTGAAACTGAAATAATTTAACCTGAGCTTATGCAATATGACTAAAGAAATGAAAATGGCACTGACATAAAATATGGTGCTCTTCTGAACATTTTTACAGCAATTTCTGCCAACAAGTGATCTCTGCACTTCACAGTGGGTGGAAATGTGCATTTTCCATCATTTTGACCCTCACTTCCTCAGCAAATTGCTCAAGCTGCCTTGGGATTGAGGTGTCTCTTCTCCTCACTGCAGTTTCCTAGTCTTTCCTTTGAAATCTAACAGGAGTAAGATTAGGTCCCATGGGGGGGATATGAATAAATCAGTACATATACATATTTAAATCACCACATATATATTTTACCATTCTTGAGTGTTTTTAATTATCTGAGGAAATGACTGGACAAACTCATTAGGAATGCCAGCTCTTCCGTAGGATATTCCTTTGATTCTGGGCAGGTGGTGGGAGGCAGGAAAACTCTGATAAAAATACCATCACTCTGGGACAATGTTTCTTTTGATAACATTGCATCAGTGGAGAACTCATTGAGTGACAGTCTGTTGCATCCTAAATGCAGAAAGGAGCGAAATCCCAGATCATTCCTCCTGGCAGCTGTTAGATAACGAGCACAGATCCCAACAAATCAAGAAAGTTTTTTTTTTTTTTTTTATTCCTGCCATTTTTTACACAGATTTTCATACTCTTGTACATGTGCTGATTTCAGAATATATGTGTGTGTGTGTGTGTGTGTGTGTGTGTGTGTGTGTGTGTGTGTGTGTGTGTATATATATATATATATATATATATATATATATATATATATATATATATATATATATATGAAAAGATCAGTTTCATCAGTTTAATTGAATACATTTGTATAAGAACCTGCTTTTGTCACAAATATATAATTTTTCTTTTCCCATTCTTTATTATTATTGCTTATTTTATTGCGCTTGTCTCTGTGTTTTAATTTGCATGTCCCTTTGCTGCTGACACGAGGAAATTTCCCGAATGGGGGAGGGACAAACAAAACATGCTGTTGAACTACGATGCAGTGATTACTGATACTGGGTGGAATGTTTCACTGCAAGATGCTTTGGACTTCACTGAACGCTGCTGTTCCTTCAAAACAAAACTGAGCAGCCTTCATGTTTGACATTAGCAATGGGGCTCTTCTCTTTGAAAGACTTGTCCATAAGCATAAAACTGCTGTGAAACTACTGGGTTGTGAGTATGTATTTTGTCTTGCTTGCATGGGTTTTCTGTCAGTAGCGAACCCCTCCTGAGTCGTCGGCCATTGAGCTCGTTACTGTTCAAAATGTGATGAATGTCGCAGTCAGAAAGAGAGGTTGTAGATCAGCTCTAATGGTTTTGGATGGTGTCCTTGACTTACTTTTCTATCTTTTCTATCTTTTTTTGACATAATTGTGTTTGGAACGTTGATGTTTTATTTGGAGGAACAAAACAATGACATCTTGTGGCACGTGGCTTTCTTAGACTATTAGAATAAAACAATGATGGGGAACCAGTTGCTAATCATCTTTTTTTCACCTGTTATGAAGGAATGTTCGAACAAAAGCAAAGCAAACCTGTTCTGCTTTTGGTCTGCTGTCCTTATACTGTAACTTCTTTTTAGTGTAGCGTTATAAGTGCAGAATCGAATGATATCAATAATCATGGTAACTGTTACGATAACTGTTTATGATATTTACATTAATAATAAATGCTAAGCGATGTGAAGCTTCCTGCCCCACTGTAGTCAGTTTGGTAAGTCAGTAGCTAGAGTTGGCAGAACAGAAAGAACACAGAGAGCCCACAGGACGCCTCAGTCTGAGGTTGTGTTTTTTCTCTGTCCATAACCTGGTGAGGTTGGATGCACTTCCATGAAACTCATTATTTGATAATAATAACAGCTTTGGTCAAAGGAGCCTGATGCTGCTTGGAGATGGTTGTTTCATCTTTAGTTATGGCATGGATATTCTTTCCTTTCTTCTCAATTACTCCTCTTTTTTCCTTCCTCTGATTTTGTGTGTTCAGTGTGGTGCAAACAACACTACCACAATACCTAGTAACATGCTTGTACCACTTAACTAACAAATAATACATTAATGAACAGTCTGATTGACAGATGAAGAACTTCAAGACATCACTTTTGCTAATTTGGCTCAACACCTGTAATCAAATGATTAGTAGTCTCAAACCTGGCAACACCAAATCTGTCCACTGGTAAAATACCCAGTTTCTATCTTCTTTTGTTTCACGTGCTTTGCGCATGTTGGTAAATATATTATAGAGTTACAGAGCAAATATTAGCTTGTATGTTCAGAAGTTGAGATGCAAATGTTCTAGGAAGGAAACAACAGAAACAAGTTGCACCACGGAAGATTGAAGCAACATAAGTGTGTGGCCAACAAGAAAGGATCAGGCAATACACACGGAGAACAGACTGACTCCCAACAAAGACAAATACACCCTACATATACACCCAAAGGCTGACGAGACACAAGCCAGAATGAAAGTAGACGGTAAAGTGAGCAAAGACTCACAAGCCGCAGAAACTGAAATTCAAACAGGGATTGTAAACAAAACTGTAAAATAGCACATTTTTTATTAAACTAACATCAAGGTCCAAGTGAAAAATGTATTGAATCAAAGAGTTGAAATATTCACCGAAGAGCTTTTTAAAGTAATGGAAAGGTAAGAATTTACAACATGTCTCAGCTTGTGCTTTGATTTTGTCTGTCTTGTTTTCATGAAACTGGGCTACACAGTGAGGAGGTTAGCAGTATTGCCTCGAGGCAGGCTTGGGTTCGGTACCTACATTATTCACATTACAGTTATATCAAGGGCAATGTAGAGTAATTAGCTACCAAACAGGCCTGAACCGAGGTTGGAGGCCAGCATACTCTGAGAAACGGAGAAAGGAGAAAATGCAAACTCCATGTAGGAAAGACGAGTAGGATTTGCATCCAGGGGCTACAAACTGCAAGACAACAATGCTAACAGTGCAATCATACAAGGCATCACAAAATGACTTTATAGTAATTTTCACAAACCCAATTAAGGTTGCAGCCACAGATGTCTGAACTTCTGAGGATAAAATGAGCAACTATAAATAACTATAAATGGAGGAGAGTGCAGCATCTTAAACTCCATGTAAGCCAGCTGATGAAATAGTGTAAAACCTCATACATTCCTTGCATATGATGGCCATTTTATCCAGGACTTTAATTACATTCTCCTAAAATGTGTGTGTGAGCCATTTTACTTTCTAAAAATAACTTGAGCAAAACTACTCCTTTTTAGTTTATCTACCTTTATTCAGTTTGGGATATAGAAGTTAATTTATATGAAACATTTTAGAATCTAGGCACATTGTGTGAAAAGAATGTGTTATACTGAGAAATTTAAATTGATATAAAGGGATTTTTGGAACTTGTATGAAAATAAATTATATTTTTATTCTTTTATTTTTCTTTTATTTTTTATCTTTTCCAGTGTTCACCATGTATGTCATCTAATTTGGTTAATTCCACTTTTTGTGTCCCATACACACAACTTTAAACCTGAACATTGTGCCATGACTGCATGTCAAAAGAATAAAATAAATAAATAAATAAATTTTTGGTTTTGAAGTTGAAAAGGGTTTGACTGATGGACTGTTAGAAAACGTTTAAGGGTCTTCTCACACTACTCTACCTTCAGAGTAAAAAGAAAATTACCTCTTTTATTGCATTTTGCTTCCTCACATCTCACATTCTGCAGTGAAATGCAAAGGCCTTCAAAAACACTTGTTTACTCAGTAAACTCCATTCCTGTCCTTCTGTTCCCTCCTACATCCCCTTTTCCTCCCTTATTCATGGTTAGCCAATAATTCAACGATTTTGTTTTAACAAACCTGATGTGACTGAATGTGAAGAATCTGACTTCAGCTGTATGTATGCTGCTGAATAAGCATGAAGTGATGTCTTAACCCTGACCATGTTGTTGAGCAATTTATATGCATTAAAGCAGCAATAATATGTGCATTCCAGGCACTTGGTGTCATTTTATAGCATTTGGTTTTACTTTCAGATAGCACATGCTTATAATGCTATGTGTATATAATATGACTTAAAAGAAATTTAACTTAGTAGTTTAACGCCTTGAAATTGGGCCTCTGTCTCTTTAAAAACTTTTACTCTTTCTGAAGTTGAAACTCCACCTTCAGGAAACCACTACAACGTCGCTCCTCCATTAGACCTTTAACAATGTTTTTTTAGCAGTGTAGCATTAAAAAGTAGCTCGCATAATGAGCTCAGCAGATGCACAAATCCGTCAGATCTTTGTTAATTGCTGCTTTTGAATCTGAAAAAGCTGAGTTCAGAATTTGCGGAGGAAGGAAGACTGCTCTGTGAGGCAGAAGCTTGGAAACTGCAGCTCTGAGGAGGAGTTGTGCCTCGAAGGCGGCGCTCCGTACACCCAGGCTTTTTGAATATCTGACTTATTGCCACAGGAGATTAAAGGATTGCTTAAGCATGCATGAAAGAATCAAAGCAACACCCCATGTATGCTTTTGATCATGGAAGGAAATTATAACATAATTTAAAGCTCAAAAGGTCAACTTTACATCATACTACCCCTTTAAGGGAAGAAGCTAATGACTTTGAAATATAAATAAGTACAACAAATGCAAATCACTCCATCTGTTGTCTATACATCATATAATTACTTTTGGCAAATGCCCTAAAATGTACATAAAAGGAGATGTTCCTAAGCATTCAGCAGAAGGTAGATCTTAATAGGTGGATGGGTTTCAAAAACATACTTTCACTTAAACCAAATTTATTTTGCTTAATGACAGTTGTCTTCCTGTTTTCTATAAAGTAAGGATTTGCTCAGTTGATGTCACTCATGTGACTCAACCAGTGACGCCTCCACCTGGTCAGTCAGTGATCAACAGTCTTCTAACGTCCCATTAGTGGCTCAATTTGGCCACATCTAAGTAAATACTGAATAATATCTAATAAAAAATAAAAATAAAAAATGAAAACCAAGTGGAGAAAAGTAGGTACTTAGAACATGGAACAGCTTCTGGACACCGTAAAGCATTTTGAACAAAGCTTGTGGACTTCAGGCACAAAAGAGTTGCAAATATATTTTTTAAAGATACGCCATGGTTGTATGTCTTGTTTGTTAAAAACTCAGGTGTTTCATTTCCACTGTGAGAACCAACATCAAATCAGATTAGTTCAGACTTCTGAACAGCTTATGTTTTTTTATTTATTTATTTTTTAGTTGAGTTAAAATTGATTAGTCAGGAATGACTCACACTTTTGTTGGCAAGCACAACAGTCAAACAAAATGACATATTCAATACCTACATTCAACTGCATTCATAAAATCAGCTGACCTTAATGGAAATATTGATTTAAATAAATAAAAGGCATAGATTTTTGCTTTCAACTGTGGAGGAAGAGAGCAAACATTTCTCCTGGTCATCTTTCTGAACGTTTTAGCACATGGGTTCTCAAAAATAATCTGATGGATGCATGGATTGAATTATCAAATCAAAGTGAAAAGGTTGGGCACCTACAGCCACAGAGTGCATCCAGATCTCAAAAAGCAGACAGGGCAGGAGGGGAAGCACAGTGAGACGGTCATGAAATAAAACCTTAAAACTTTATTATCTCTATTTCTTTTTGCAAGTGCAAAGGAAATAACAGCATGTTGTCTCAAAATTACACAACTGTTTGGAAAAATATTGATGGAAAACATCAATGTGTCATATATGACATCCATTTTGTTTGCATGGAATCACTCTGTGGTATGCATAAACTTCACATTGTTGCTTTTGTTGACCGGATCTAAAATATAAATATTAACAAAATTAAAAATACATAGGTGTAATGCTACTTGACATACTACATAATACTGGTGTTTGCAAAACAGCCAATCAGAAGTGCCATTTATTTTCCTTGCCACTGATTACCTGTACACACCTGGAGCAGAAAAAAGAAACACTGTTTGTTAGCTTCTGTATTAGTGCTAAGACATTTTCCACTGTCCATATTAAAGGACATTAAAGTGTGTTTGGTGTTTGAACTATTCAAATAGGCAGTTATAAGCATTTTTAGAGGAATCTGAAGGATTTGCAAATTTCAGCGATTCAGCTGTTAACCACATGTGTGGAGTTGTGGACATGTTTTGAGCGGGTTATGTCCTAAAACTTTAAATATAAAAAGTTAGCTTAGTGAGTCTTCTCAGAACTAAGAAATCACAGTTTCTGAAGCCATTTTAATCACAAACGCATTTGAGAAATCAACATCGTGTCTGCTTCAAGTATAGTAACGGCCTCGTTTTGACAGTTGAGAGGATTTCCTGCACATGATAAAAAAGCAGATTGATCCTTCAGCTCTTCCTCGTTGCGGCTGCCAAACACACTTCCCAGATCAGAAATCATTAGGAACATGATCCCTCGCGGAGAAACACAATCGGAGCGCTGGCTGTGTGGTACATACTCACTGCTGTTATGTGCCATCTTCCCCCTTCAGTTCTTCGGCGTGTAATAGAGTAGAGTGCTGTGTACCACATTAATGCTGTTGGTCTGCCATGCAGCATTAAATTATTGATGAGTAAAACAACACCAAATAAAAACAAGCAAAGACTGTTGAACTCAGTAAAGACCGTCAAATCGTGTTGCTTTTACCCATTAGGACAAGTTGTCTGTTAGAGGTGAGAATGATTGTGTGTGGTCTGAGTCAGCGGTGAAATGTATTAAAACTAGAGTTTGAATTGAATTATGAAATTTAGGATGGTCAAAAGAAAATTAAATACATTATTTTTGGTTTTGTTTGTCGTGTCATGTAAAAAATAATCTTATCTGGACAATAACAAAAAAAAAATGCAGGAACTTTAAGTAAATAATGGAAACTATAAAACAAACTTTTAAGTGTATTAAAAAAAACATTTTTGTGAGGACATCCTCCACATTTATTCTAATTTATATGGTGAAATTACAAATAATTTAGTCACATCAGGTGCACTTCACTGGAGGCTCGACATTTTGAAGTAGGTTTTCCCACATTGCTATTGAACCAGAGTGCAAATCCAACACTTTTGTTCCTGTTCCCATTTTGTCATCAGCTGAACTCATCCAGAAGGAATAGAGAATTAGGTCTACCAAATGTTTTTTTTTTCTTCTTTGCTGAGACAATCCAACCCATCTCACAGGTGTGTCATATCAAATGCTGACTAGACAGCATGATTATGGCACAGGTGTGCTTTTTGGCTACTTCATTGAGCTCCTGATCGAAAGAGCTGTCATTCACATGTACTAGAGCTTTTCCGTGCATCTGTCTGTTCTGCAGTTTTGTCCATCAAAACCTTAAGTTTTTTTTTTTGTTTGTTTGTTTTTTTTTACATTCCTTATATTTTGCAAAATGTAATTCTCTGATGTTTCCAACAAGACAACAAAACTTGCATTTAATCGTGTGTCCTTGAAGACTTGTGTTAAAAATACAAAAAACAACTTCTGAAATTCCCAGAAAAGCTCGAGCCCGTCTGGACATTTTCTCCAGTGTCTGGTGCACACGGAGAATTGAAAGGTTCTTTTTTATGCCTGAGAGAAATTTTCTAATGTAATCCAGACATGAATTGAATTAGATTTTTCTATTAGCCATTCCCTGACTCGACCAAGACATCTGCTTTGAATCGCCCTTAATACAATAAAATTATCTCTGAATCTTTTCAGTCGGTTGTCTTCCTTTTCCATCTCCCTTTTAGTGCTGCTCTCCTTTGGGATACTCTTTTTCTCCTGGATGTATTTCTCAATTTCAGGTCTTAGTCCTTCACTGTGTTGATGTTAGGCGCATGTTTTAATATATTACCATATTACTATTTCTTGGTTTTTCTAGTTATTGATCACAAATTGAGCACCTCTCTCTTCCTTAAGAGCAAAGAATTTTCTTTTGTGTCACATAAAATACGATTCTCTGCCTGTCTGCTAATAATTTAAAGAAACAGTATTAACAATCATCTAAGGCCTCTTTATCTATAAATGATCAAAAAGTGTGGACTGTCTTTTGCTTAATTTGGCAGAAAATTGTAAACAATTGGTTTATTTTCCTCCCTTGAATGACAGTACGCTCACGGGATTGTATTTCCTTTAAAGTCAACAAGTCAGAGTAAAATTATTTGGCTACTTTAATGTTTTAGAGTGTGAGGAAACTGTTTTGCAGAAACACATTAAGCAGAAACAAAATGTTCCCTCATCTGGAAAGCACATTCTGAATGTTAACTGAATTTCAACTGTGTGTGGTGAATAGATTTCCTTCATTTTTCCCAAAATGTTGCTGCCAGACCGAGCTAGTTTCTACAGCCACACTCTACTAAATTGGATGTTTTGCACAGACCGCTTCTGCACGAACCAATGCAGCAGGATGTTCCAGCATTAACGTCAGGAATTTGCAAACACACCTGTAATCTGGAGGTTTTGAGAAGAAGTTAATGATGCCTTTCCTTAGAAACACAAGCTCTAATTTTCTCTTTCTGCACTGGTGAAACTAATTGTTTAAAGAAAAGTTTCTGAATGTTTTGCCAATTAAACTGAAGTAGGAAAAGGGAAGTAGCAGTACACCAGATTGGAGGAAGCACTAAGGCTGCAGAGTCGGGTTAAATACAAATGAAAAAGGCATACAGTCAGAGGAAATGGGCTCTGTTTTAATCACAGTGGAACCCTTACTGCACCCTACTGAGAAGACGGTGACTTGAATTTGAGACTCTGATTCAAGTTCCAAAAATAAAAGACATCTGACTTGACAAACACTGGAGACCTACTTGATTTGAACTCTTTATGTGAGACTTGGGTCTTGTTAACATTTTTTTATCTCATAGTGAAAAGAGAACAGAAGCCGGTGTTTGAGCTACTCACTGCAGCTGCTGTGCATGTTTTACTTTGAAAGGATGTCCTTTCACGCTGTGTTCACTTTGAACATTTTCATCTAGAATTAAGGACAAAAGTTTTATTTGGAAAAGGGTTTGCCAATATCATTACAACATCTCCAGCTCAGACTGAGAAGTAAACCCTTCAAACAAATTATAATGAAAGAGTGGACAATATGAGCAAAGATATTTAATTTACATCATTCAGAAATTCAAGTTTTAATCTGTTATTTTTCTTAGAGCATAATTTCCTATTTACATTTCTAGCAGATTAAATATCACACTGCAGTGATGCAAAGTTAAAAGTGCTATAGATGGAAAAAAAAAAAGTTTTTTACTCAGCAGAGAATTTACTTGGGCATACCCCCTCAAAGATTTGAGACTTGGACACTTACTTAAGTTGCATCGCCTGCTGGCTGTGTTCACTGAAGGAATCGGAGCATTTGCTCATTACCAGGGTGTGGTTTCCTGTATATTCACAGTGGAATGAACTTGTACTTGCTGCTCATCACTGAGAGTGCTATGATGACCAAGATACAGTATCATCATATGATTCTTGTGCTGCTCTTTGTGTTCAACTATAAGCTTCTGTTTGCTTTCTGTTGTCATTTATACATCCATCGGATGATGAGCATAAATCAACAGATAAGCATCTTTACAACAAAGGACTGAACATTACATACCACTAAAAGTTGTTACATGATTTTATTATTATTTTTTATAATGTATTTTTCTTGAATCAAGTTGAAGTAACTGTTTCAGAGTGTGCTGCATGTCTGAAAGTATAAAATGCAGTAAGGGGAACAGAGACGTAAGGAAAATAAGAAGGACTAAGCATGTCTTCAACTTTATACACACCTTCTGTATTTGTTAATGAGACAAATTTCAGTGCGAGTTTTCTGGTAAAATAAGGTACAAATAAAAGTCAGGCAATAACACTATATACACCAAACAATAAGTATCAACATCTAAATTACCCTCTGTAAGTTCAGCTTTAAAATCCAATAGACATACATGGTTAATATTTAACAATACTTGACAACTACTGTGGATCCACAGGACAAACAACCATGCGTTTACACACTCACACCTGAGGTTACGGAGACCAGTGAACAGTCATGTTTCTGGATTGTGGGAAAAGGCCGGAGTACCCAGAGAGAACCCATGCGTGCACGGGGAGAACATGCAAACTCGATCCAAAAGATTTGAACCTAGGACCATCCTGCTGCAAGGCAACAGAGCTACCACTGTGAAGTCCATGTGTTTCCCATCAGACTAAAGTGTAAGATGTAGCTTTACCTCGCATAGTAACGTGAAAAAGACATGACTCCATTTCCCACTTAAATTCGACTGGGAAAATAACCTTTTTGTGATAGAAAGCAATCCATTGTTCACACTGTGATTTGCAACTCAGCAAAAAGCTAGAAAGGTCACTCATTAAAGCTCACGGTTGTGTGTTGATGTTCATATGGTACATGAGGTTCTTGTGCATTTATAAAGTTGAGCTGTGACCTTACCATTCCTACCTTACTGCAGGTATAGGGCGTTAAATCTCTTTCACAGTCTCTATGGAAACCTACAAGATTCTACTGGGTGATGAGATGCATCCTTTTTTTTTTTCAAACCTTTCATTCAAATGCCACTCATTTTGCAAAACACTGGACCTTTGTGCATTGTTGCTATCGTATTCTCCTTATTTATCACCTGATTAGAATCACGGTGTTTCACTTTCTAAAGAGGCTTCCCCTCTGTTTGACAATAGGAAAGTTTCCAGCTTTAACAGCTGCATGACACAATCCTTTTCACTTCACACACGTCTGTAATATCTGTGCTTTCATAACCTCTGCTGCAGAGATGTGATTACTGAAGGTGTTGTTCCCAACTTTCTCATATTTTAAGAAATGTGAGGAAAAGGAAACCTTGGAAGGTGCATTAGAACTTAAAGTGAATAAAGAATAAAATGGGTGGGACAATACCAGGGAGGAACAGAACGGTTTTGTTGTTTACTTCAAATTCTTAATATTTCCTAAGACAGATTTGTAAGTTATTACTCTTTAGAATTAAAATACTCATTAAGATGTTGTGAGCACTTCTGCCAGGTGTTCTGTTAGTAATGTCAGAAAATTATCTGCAAATTTTAGCACCGCAGTGTCACAAATTTATGAGAACGATGCACTGAGCAGAACACTCTCCCAGACAATGTTCGGTTTTTGGGGCTGTCAGTAAGGTAGAAAATGCAAAAGTTCATGTTGGGCAGGATATGTGTTATGCAAATAACAGCTTAGGGCAATAGTGACATGATGAATGACTTTTAAATGTTCGGTATAGGTCATTTTCTCTCAACACTGACTCAGAGAATTACAGGGCTATGAAACAGGAGTTTTCTTTTCTGTGACTACTACAGTCTGATAATGGCAGCCTCTCAGAACACTTTTTATGAGTATTATTAAAGAACATGCTTAATCACAGTCCCACAAAACCTACAATTCTCTACAACACATACACAATATAATGCATAAATGATTGACATGTGTCCTTCTGACCATTTTAGAAAAAAAACAGGCAAATTTGCCCTTTTCTAACTGTGTCAAAGTAAAGAGCCACTGACATACAGCCTGGGTCTACAAAAGACGGTTGTTGTTGTTTTTTTTTTGTTTGTTTGTTTCTTGTTTTTGCTTTTAACAAAAGGTATTGCATGAAATATGCTTGACAGATATATAACTGATGGCAACAACAATTATCGCTCTCACCCCTGTTACTAGCATCTACTCAGCTTCAGTCTCTGACCCAAATGAAGGAGAGCACATTTCACTACAACTGCTACCTGATTGTATATAAGCACATTAGATTCTTCCATCCACAACATCTTCAGGATTTGCACAAAGAGGCATTTTAGAGCAAAACTAACATCCATTTTTTGCTCCTCCATCCAGCTTTCTCCCTCCAAATTCAACATCTTGGCTTCAAATCCTGGCCTGGACTTTTTCTGAATGGCATTTGCATGTTCTCCCTCTGCAGATACCAAGGTTTCCTCTCACAAATTACAGACATGTATGCTAGTTAGGTTAATTAATCTGTCTAAATTGCCCTTTGGTGTAAATATAGATTCTTGTTTCTCCTGCGTGTCTCTGTTTCCCCTTGCAATGGACTGGCATCCTAACCATGGTGTATCCCACCCATCTAACATAGATACCAGCCCCTCACAACCTTGGATGGATAAGTCAGTACATAAAACAAAGGCATGGACAAATTAATAGGATGCCAGTCTGTTAGGTCTCCCAGCATTTGTTCTAAAACATGTTATGACTCCTATCGCAAATACTGTGTGCTTTTGTTTTAATATGCCAATTTGAGTGGAGGTGACTATAAGAAGACACTGTTGTAGATTTATTCCGACTAGCCACACCTTGGTTTATGCAATAACTTTGCATAAATCATATAAAAGTCATAATAAATTGAGGAACCCATTGAGGAACTGATAACATAGAGGAATTTCTAACAAACCTCTCTTTCCACTGCTGGACCTGCTGTGCATGAATCCACATTCTACCTGGAGACTCTTTAGTCTCTACATGTGGCCTTAGTCAACATGCTCAGCCTTGTGCTTGCTTTCTGTCTTCATGAGATCTTTTCAAAATCACTTTAGTGTCTTCTTTTAAACACGCACCAAATGAGTCATGTTAAATTTTCTGCCAAAGACAGTTCTTTTTATGCTTTTTGTACCAATTATCAGCATGTGGCTTCAATGACTTACTTATTGTGAACTTCTGCTTTGAACATGCACTAATTGATTTTATTGACCACTTTCAGACATTGCAACAATACAGAGGACTCTGTTGCATCCTTATCTGAAAGGATACAGCAAACATTCACTAATTAGCACATCCAGTAGACACAAGGTAACTGACAATTCATCTTTCAACCCAGTGAAATTAAGTCAGAATTATATCCTGTTTTTGCACCTTTGCGTTTACCAGTTGCTAACCTTGGTTGCCATGTGGCTCTGGGCAACTGGTGTACAGATAATTTACAAGGTTTGTATTACTGAAAACAGCTGCCTGTTGCAGATAAATACAGAGTAAATAAAAGCCTTGAGCCAGAACCTTAACAGGACAGTTGGATTTAATCAAACCTGAAGGCTTATTGAGGAGGACTGGAACAACAATAAAACCCAACATAGATAGAAATTCTAACATTTATCAATAGTTTTAGGATTGTTTTAAGAAATTACTGAAAGTGAGTTCCAAATCAGTCCATACCATTGAAATACAAATATGAGAAAACATGCAAGCAGGCAATTATGGACTTGTTATGGCTTTGCGTGTCCTAGGCTCTGTGATAGAGCAGTCATTTTGCAATCAGAAGGTTGAGGTTTTATTGCATCTTCCTTCTGTCACATGTCGATGAAATGGTATCCCTAAGTTGCCTTCTGATGTGTGTATTGGTGAATAACTTGATCATGGTTATAGTATAAATTCAGTTTATATTTACACAGGTTTAATGTGCTTGTATAAATTTATTTGAATTGAGAAAAGGAAGCCAAGGGTTACTAAAGAAGGAAAGCAGCTGAGCAAATTTGCAGACTTCAGACAGAATAAACTTCTGCTTCTACCCTCACAGGTAACACCATCACACACTGTGAGTTTACTCATATTATTCAGATATATAGCAACCAATCAGTGTCTACTCACACTTTTGGTAGCATAGGAAAATGGTGGTGGTTTGGATATTGAAAATGTAAAATCTGGATGGGGCCTAACAGCCTCACACCAAAACACAAACAAGTTATGTTACTTAAGCCCCACATCATGCTTCCTGTAGCTTATATGAATCAGATACCAGTTTCATATCTGAAGTTTATATCAGATATTTTATTTCATCTGATTATTAAAAGATTAAAAGGTAATTCTTAATTGTTGGTGTACTGATTCCATTATTGGCCAGGTCTTTCTGAAAAAAAAAAAGATTTTTAATCTCAATGAGACATACCTGGTTAAATAAAGGTTAAATACATACATATAAATGTTCATTGGTAATTCAGAGCCTAAGGCCTAGGGATAAAGATGAAAGACAGGCGGGTGATCTTTGTGATGTTGACCAGAAGGAAAGATGTGCAGTGGATAATCACATTTGGAGGTAAGTAAACCTGGAAGATGTTATTTGGGCCTGATGTAGTTTCTAAAGCACCTTAAGGTAGGATCCACGTATTTTTTTTTTTAAATACATAGAGATACGTGGAAAGCAATGAGAAAGCACTGAGAGCAGAGACAGTGACCTTAATTACCACTACACAGCTGACAATCAGGCACCAAGTGGCCATCCCTCGGATCCTTTAAAGCTGAGAGCTTGATTAGATGATTGGCCTTTAGGTGCGTAGGAAGCACAGGGCAGCAGCAGCACTCAGCAAGAATCAACAGTCAAAAGGAGGATGGGGAGAGCTAAAAGGAAGTAAACAAAGAGGAAAGACAACCAACCCAGGATTATGACAGGGCATGACGTGGCAAAATAAGCAGATTTGTCCTTTCAGTGTTTCATCAGTTCTGGCTGATTAGTGTATTAAGATCCATACCTCTGGGTGAAAGACCTACATAAAGATATTTGAAAATCTGTGGAGTCACTTGTCTAGCAAAAGATATCTTAAAGCCAGATGACCACCTTGAACTTCAATAGCTGATCATATAATTGATCAGATAATTGCACAAATTAAAATTGCAAAAATACATTTGTTTAATGGGAACACCCAAATTTCACAAAAATATTTTTATGCTAGGATGAGGTGGTTTTTCAGCTGTATTAAGTGTATTTTGTGAAACTGCCATGGAAACACTTTTTTCACATCACACGAGTCACATGATCAGCAACCGGATGTTGCTACTGGCACGGTATAATTTTGAATGACCTATGTGGACATATTCATTTTATATGTGATTTTAATTGTTTTTCTTGCTTGATGCAAACACTGCAATAGCAAAATTGTGTTTTTTTCTATTTTAGCGGAATATCAACAATCTTTTGTTCACCGTGTACCTTTATCCTTGCTGATCCAGGTGTACGCTGAGTGTGAAAAAATGTTGATCCTTTTTTCACATGAAATCCTGCTGTGAAAAGTTTTTCTATCACCCAGCTTTCTTTGTTTGTTTAAAATTTTACAGTTGATAGAAAAAATGCAGCTCTAGCCATCACATTTGAAAGTAAAAACTTTATTAAAGTTAAAGAAGGAGGAATAAACTTCAGGATAAATAACTTGCTTGTTAAACACAATGTAGTAAAATCGCCAGTTTCTTAGCATAAAGATACCTTTTTGAAGATGTAGCCCTGTTGTGTCTTTATGTGTTCGGTCTAATTACATCCTTCCAAGGTTTGTCATTTTCATGCCTGGAGTGCATCTTAACACTCAGATCTGCAGTAAATGCTGACTGTCGAATTATCAGGATTGGATGAGTAAGACTTGTGCTTCTGACAATAGAAATGCTGCTGGGAACGAACAATGGCTTGCACTTGTGTTAAACCCTAATTAATTTAAATACCTGGGGTTGACATGGCATTCATCATGGCCTGTTGCACCAGGGAGCATCCTGCTAATGAAATTTTTAAGAGTGGAGCCACAGGAAGCCTGGTGACCCGCTGAGTCTGAGAGAAACAGACTAAGTGACAAAGTGAGGGAGAACAGAAAGGAAAGGTCAAGTAGTAATTGTGAAATATTGTTCAAAACTAAAGGAGCTTTGGTGGACGGAAGATGTTTCTGTATGTAATAGGAAATGCGAGGTGGTAAACAGAGAATGTAATGGTTTTGCAGTAAATTCATAGGTTGTGATGAAGACTAAATTACAATCTAACAATTCAAGTGCTGTCAGTTCTAACCAGATGAATCACTCACAAAGACACGACTGTAGTAAAAATAAAACAGAGAAAATAATCTCCTAATAAAAAAAAAAAACAATTAAAAAGGAGTGGTAAGTATTTAATTTACCAGACAACCAATCCACAATAAGTTAATCAATCAATGACTTGCCTTCCTACACAATTCAGCTTGATGCAAATCTCACTTCAGCTCTCCAACTGGGTTTTCTCCCATTTACTTGGATTCCTCTACTCCTAGACCAATTTCTTCTGAACAATGATTTTGATTTTCTACTGTGTTTTAGAATTGTAGTCTGCTTGTAGTTTTAGTAATGGCAGCAGAAGAAGTGAAAGAAGCACAGCAATTCAGCATGGAGACCCTTTTTTTTCCCACAAATCCAACCTTTTTTTAATTGCGAGACTAGCGGAAAAACACTTCTCTCAAAATAAAACGAAGCCGTGCCGCTCTGTTCTCCATGACTGGGAGAAAATTCACAGACTTATTTGGTAAAAATGCCTCAAAATGCCTCATAAGTATAAAGCACTGAGTTGTTGTGGATCTCTGATGTAATACTCATTTATTGTTGACTCTGGACTCTGCCCTTTAAAAACAACTCTCTCCATTGTATCTCTGCATTTCACCCATATTATTACTATTCTCTCATCGGAAAAAAAATAAAATATTTACTTTGATTTTTAATTTTAAAACGTTGCTTTCTTCCCCATGTTTGACGTCCATGCTCTCCAGACTCAGTCGTATTGACATAGTGGCTGTTTGCTTGGGCTTGCATTAAAAACTCATCATCTGCCAAACACAAAGACTGATGCAAAAGGTCAAGAGACAGAGGGTGGTGGAAGGATGGCATCTCTCACTCAATCACCAAGACACAGTGATTCAAGCACACATGCTCTTACATATACTTGGTAGGAAAACTGCACACAATTATTTACATTCTTCTGACACACATGCTTGCATTAAAAAGGACAGATGCCTGGTTTTTATTTTTCTCTGTAAGGAAATTGGTTTGCAGCATTGTCAGCAGGGGCAGCATGCATGAATAGACAGCAATATATGTATATATATATTTATATATATATATATATATACATATACCTACACAAACAATAAACAATGACATTTAGGGGGTCTGTATTGTCTGCTATAACTTTGTTTGCCGTCTTAACTCTGTCTTAACTGTTTCATAACTCTGTCCATGCACATTTTTTCACCAAGGTGGTCCCAGCAGTTTGCTGGCTGTTGTCACTGTAGCAGTAGGACGACTGTTCCCATGATGCTTTTTGGCACAAAATGTACTACAAGCACATGTTATCCTGTGGTCACTATGCTTCTTAAAGAGGCAGTAATACGTGCTCTCCGGCCACATAGTGCAATTTTATTGCACAGTAAATATATGCAATAAAAATGCTGAATATGTCAAATATGACTTTAAAGAAATTTGGAATTCAATGGCATGAAATTGGGCCACTGTCTCTTTAAGAAACTCTTACAGAAAGTCATCACAACATTGCTCCTATGTTAACCCTTACCATGAGATAGTCTCAATCTGCACTCCATATGTGAAGGCTAGCATGTCAAAAAGTTACATGGAGAAATAAAATACACAAAATCCCACAGATTCTTGCACATATGCATAATAAAGTAAACACAACAATATATTACATATTTAAAAAAAATTCAACAATGTGTATCAAACATACTGTGATTTATGCCACCCCATGCACATGTGCTGCTCATGGGATTCCTGCTGTCATATACGGATGTGAGCTCAGTCACATCTCCTGCTGTGACTCCATGGATATTTTATGGCACTCCTCGGTGAACCATCTTGAATATTTCACGAGGTTACATCTCATTCTGTGTTTACGTATGTAGGTCTACATACATGTAAATGTGTCGATGAGAGTAACCTGATCACCTAAAAAAGAAAGAGCAAAAACTTTGGCTTTGATATTTAAACAGATGTGAAGAAAACAGATTGGATTGATTTTCAGTAATTCTAAATGAGACAATCCCATGACAAACTGTACTCACCTTAGATTTACTGGATTTTCATAGATTTATGCGTTTACATCCGCATCCGTGTCCTCCCTGCCGATATGAAGCAACACATATCATGGAAGTTTAAATCAGGGAAAATGTTCATCGTCATCTCTTTTCATTCTCGTTTAGTGTTGAGAGTTAGTTGTAGAAACATCTGAAGATAGAAATATCTGACACCCAGATATGTAAATATTTAGACCAACTCTCCAGACTTGAAGTTTGCATTGAAATTTTTTTTTTATTGTTTCCAATCATCTCAATACATTTAGAGAAGACTGAAGGCATTAAACCACTAGGTTTTCATTTGAAAATGCACTCGGTACTTTCCATTGGGTCCTGGGGTTTGTTTTTTGTCAGCTGTTTATGACGCCAGACCACAGGTAAAGAGCTGGGCAAGAAGGTGGTTGTTATGGGTTTTGTGGGGGAAGAGCAGCTACACTGTCAGGCTGGTTTTGTTAGCCATTCTACAATGTTCTAGGACATAGCACCACCTTGTGGTTGCACAATGATATAAACTTGAGATTTAAAATGAAGATGGAAAAGAGGAAAATATTTTTTTGCTTTGTTCTTTTATGCATTTACTCTAACTGAGTTCCCTGTTTCATATCGTATGCCTTAATATGTATCAGAGAAGGTATCCAGATGTTGCCTGCCTTCAAGACAAACCAGGAAATGGTCTCAGCCCACTCTGAAATACTCCAGATGGAGATAAAAGGTTTTCTTTTCTTTTCTTTTCTTTTCTTTTCTTTTCTTTTTTTTTTCCTTTTAAAGCAACACCAAGCTAATGATTATCTACAAAGGCAGTGACAACTTTTGGATCTAATTCAGAGAGAATATCTTCAGGCTGAAAACAACCCTGCCAACAGTGTCCACTCCTATAAACGTTCACAATCTGATTTGGATTTTAAGAATCAGTTCACACCCTTTAAAAGTTTTGAAACAACAAATATTGCTGTAATAATTGTTCTTGTCAGATGTGCAGAAAAATAGATGGGAAGTGAAATAAAATTCACGTTAGCATGTTTTAACATCAATAGGAGAAAAAAAAAAGTCTACACATATTGGCACATCTTTTTTTAATTTTTTTTTTTATTTACATATGCAAATGTAATTTATTGTCTAGCTGACACCTCTTGTATTTCCACATCTGTGTGGAACTGAGGCCATAAGCCAACCGGGGAGTATTCCAGCTCCAAAAAACTCTAAATGGATCCGAAGGTTTTGCTTATTTCTAGCTCACTCTCTGTCTTTTCCCCCTCCTCTACTGGCATCCTCTTTCATACCACAAATGTACAAAATCCGGAGAGGAGGAGAATGAAAGGGAGGCATGCAGAAAGACTGGGAGAGTGGGAGATTGGGAGGGACTGTGGGCAAGGAAAAGTTTGATCCAGCAACTGAGCACAGGCAGAAAGTTCATGAGCTGAAAGACTGACAGCAGCAAGAAGAACAGAAAAGCAGTCAAGCAAGGAAGCAAGAACTGCTCTTAGTACAGGATGAATGTTATAAAGTGTGTCTGAAGCTGCTTTTCTTTTAGGATTTTGCCAGCTCATTCTTGTTGGAGCCTGATAGAAGTTTAAGGGAGGATTTTGTTGTTATTACAACTCATTTCAGTGCAAAACCTCTGAAGACGTCACAGCAGTTTCAGGTTTTTTTCACGGACGTTTTGGGAATCGAGACACGGGGAAATAGCACCAACAAGGATGGTTCTGCTGTTGCTCTTATCTCTGTGCCTGACTTTGGGATCCGTCCAGAGCCAGGGTTCCTCCCAAGATGCCTTCATAATCCAGTATCTAGAGAGAAGGCTTGTTCAGATGGAGGTGAGTTCATTTCTGCCTTACTTTTCCTCAACAACCTGCCACCTTTAATACTTATTCCACACCGGGCATTTTTCTACTTTATCACCTTGTTTTCAAAGAGTTTGTGTTTTCTTTGGATTTTGCTACTGCCAGATCATCTGGCTGCAATGTTTTGGCACCCTTTCAGCTATCTGACTGTTTTTTATTAGGACCTCCTAGTGTAGACATCTGGATGAGTCAACACAGAATATCTATCTGTTTTTAATGCGTGGAAAAGCCCAGTATACCTTACTAGATGTGCTAAAATACATGCTCAGTCCTCTTGCTTCTTAAATGATTTTTTTTTTCTGTTTTTGAGAGAATGGACTAAAAGTGGAGTCTCTAATACTAAACACACCGGGGAGGTCACAATATAACACCATAAAAGTATCAAAAGTTTAGCTATGGATACTTATTAAAATGTAAATCAAGGTAGAGTACCAAAATATCAATAAATGTTAATCTTCTTCATATAATACAGAATAAAATAGGGTGACAATAAAATAAAGTTAAGAAGTGATTCTAAAACTATGTTCAGTTTTTTTTTTTTTTGTGGTTGTTTGGATCAGCAAGGTTAAATAATTAAACGACTAAAGTACTTCTTAGTGATTAAAATTTGTTCTCTCTTCTAACTAAAGAGACTGTATTTTATGTAATTATCTCTTATGTTCATTTAAAATGTTGCTGTACATATAATAACAACAGCTTTATTTGTATTCATTCTATTCCTTCCTGCTATGAATAAAACCAGGAGCGTCTCAGTCTGTGTGAGCAAAACACAGTGAGTGCCACCCAGAAAACCTATGACCTCTCCTCTGAAGTCAGAGGCTATCTGTCCACTCTGAGCAGCTTGAGGTAATCCTCCCTGAATTATCTGAGAACAAGACATGATTCAAATGACAAAATTGGTTCTTCTGACTCATAAATATGTTTTTTTTCCCCTTCTTAGATCAGAAGTAAAGAGCCAGGTGGACAGTGTCTCTGTGCGTGTTGACCGGGTGGAGAGGGAGCTGGAATATCTGGAGAACAAAATTCCCACTCAGTCTAACATTGAGATGGAGGAAGCACTGCTAGAGCAGCAGGTAAAAGCCGTAGAACTGGAGCAGCTGAAGAAGAAGGCCAAGATAAATGTGGAGAATGGTAGGTAGCATTTGCGTAGAGGAATGCTGGAAAATAATGCAAGAGGAACAGAGATTAATACAAATTTTCAGTGATTTTGTTTTGTAAGACTATTTTTTTCTTGGTCTTATGCAATATATCTAGACTGCAGCACGGCTCTGAGTCAAATCAAGTCTCTTAAGATTGTGAAGAAATCTGGAGATCCAAATGGATGCTGGTTCAAGGACCCTTCTGAAGGATCAAATAAGGTATTTAATATCTGAAAAATACAGTGACTGTCACTGTGTGTAATTATGGGGCTGCTAATGCATCAGTTTTCTTATCCAGTTACAATCAAAATATGCTGTGCTTGGTAATGTTATCCCTACTCATCTAAGTTTTCAGTGACTTCTTTGTTGATATTAATATCACAAAACATTATATTTTCCTGATATAATGACATCAAATTTTCACATAATCTCGTCAGAGACAAATAAAATTCCAAAATATTACAAGTTTTGATCAAGGGTTTCTACGCAAGAATTGAATTAAGCTACTTCAATATCATGGTGAGCATAAAAATGGAATGAAAGTGATTTATTATTATTTTATTATTTTGTTATTATTATAACCACACTTTGTTGAATGTTGTATCTATGTCTATCCATTCATCGGTACATCCATCTGTCAGCATGTCCATGCACCTTTCCTTCCATCCATCCATCCATCCATCCATCCATCCATCCATGCTTCCATATAGTTTGTCCCATAATTACAAAAGCCTTAATCACTGTACTTTACATACATTTGGGGATTTGAAACTCTCAGACTAGAAAGATGTGGAAATTTATCATAAGAAATGTGTAAATTTCCCTGCTAATCTGTAAATTTTAAATGTGCTCTATATATTCTATGTGTATGTTACAAGTTAGCCTTATCAGATTCTCTGTTTATGGCTCATATTAAGAACCAGGTGGGGAATCTTTGGGGGGTGTGGCTGCCTTTAAAGTCAAAATTAACCTATCTAAAAATATCCCCAACTAATTAGGTGTGAAATAGTATTGTCTTTATTCGCCAATAAGCAGACTTGGTTTTGCATCACTGAAAAAAACATTTATCTGTATCCTTACATGTTATTTATTTATTTATTTATTTATTTCCTTTTCTCTTCCAGGTGTACTTATTCAGTGGATTTCGTAACAACACCATTCTGGAGTACAAATCTCTGAAGAGCTTCACAAAGACTTCCACACCTCCAGCAAATGAGGTGCAGCTGCCATTTTACTGGCAGGGCACGGGTCACGTGATCTACAATGGATTCCTGTATTGCCACAAGGCAGATACACCCAATGAAATACTGAAGGTTTGTCACTGAAAGTTTTTGTCAAAGTGCAGTTCTCTATTGAGCTACGTCAAGCAAAGAAAGAAAAAAACAGAATAGAGAGGAACTGCAAGTTCATGTTCTATTGTTGGTGTTATAAAGAACAGTCTCTGACTGCATAGTTTATCACCCTGAACAGGATTTCACACAGATAATCTGTTGAACTCATGGCAGCTGTTGGCCTTCAGTCTGGTCATTTTAAGGAATTGTCGACGTCAGGAAAAGAGTTCTGTGCTCTTTTCTTTGTCTCACTGTGTTAGCTGAGGACACAGAGAACACAGTGCCAAAAGAAACAAGTTTGTTCCAATGATGCTAATTTTCCCAGGAAACTCTGAGTTTTTATGGGCATCTGTACAACCAGTTCACACCAAAAAATGCATAAATACCTTTTTTTTTTCAGATTTGGGGTTCAATTGTCTTTGTTTCTTGCTCAAACATGAGGTTATGGTGCATGAAACATGCAATGGACAGATGGACTGAGCCCTTCTCAGGGCTCAGTCCATCTAATACAAAAATTTGTATTAAAAATACAGATTTTTAATACAAAAATCTGTATTAATGCTAGGACTGTTCTATAATAAAGAAACTAAAACTTAAAAAAATAGCTTCCAACTTATATTTATTTTCCGATTCTCATCTGTAATTAAGAAATCTGGATCACAACTAAGAATCACATTCCAGAGAGAAGCAGCTAAAAGATTTTCCTTTGTAGGGTTTCTAGAATTTGCTGTGGGCAATAACAGCCTTTAATTAAGCTGAACTTCGATCGACTCCATTTTGAGGTTTTCATGACATGATCCACTAGGACGAGGGCAAAGGGTGCCAGATGAGCTATACATTCCTTTTGACTTGGGAACACCAAAGAATCATTATGCTGAAAAGCATAATAGGAACGTTTGGATTCTACTTTCGGACCCGTTACTTCTGTGACCTTGCATAAGACAGTGAATGGATAGATGATCTGTTCCAAACAAGAAAAACTCAGGCTCCATTTTCTTTGTTGATGAACACAGTTTGCATTCTTTAAATTATTTCTCATCACATTTAAAGGTGGATCTTCTGAATGGCACTGTGGTGGATAGCACCCTTCTTCCCGGAGCCGGACGTCTTCCCGTCTACAGCCTCAATCCCAACACTTACCTGGACATGGCTGTGGACGAGCTTGGCCTCTGGGTTATTCATGCGGATCTTGAGTACGGAGGAAACCTGGTCATCACCAAGCTAGACAAAGGTGTGACAACCTTCTACTGTAGAATTATTATTTTTTTACTTAATTAATTAATGATAGGGCTGTGTTGCACTCAAATAAAAACTAACAACATTTCTCAAATAACTTCAGTTAATGTTTAAACAAACTGTAATAAAACCTTTTATCAATAAACCTCTAAATTTTAATTAATATTCAGTTTATTATATTCGATTGACAAGAAAACCTGATCCAACAAGACAATTAGGTTGAGCTCATATTCAGTGAGCTAAAGCGTGGATAAAAACAATATGTCAATCAATGGCTCTGTCCAGAAAAAAGTATACCAGGACCACTTGACGTTGGAGACAATGCTAAAGAGTAGTTAATTTGGAACAAACGGGGTTATGTTTTCCACCATTAAACATTCTCCGTTATTATTATTGATCATAGGAAGAAACGTAAAATGACCACCACTCACATTCAGTCAGTAGCTGCTATCAAGGCTTGGCTCACGCTGAGAGAATAATCATGACAAAGTTGAGGGACAGTCCACAGCTGCATGTGGAGAGATTGTTAATAATGGATTAAAATCTTGCATTCAAAAGACTTAAGAAAGCTTCCAGTTTCTTAACATCAGCCTTAAGAATTAAGAGTCTCTTCTTAATTAATGAATAATTATTTTCCCCAGAATTTATTTTGGTGCATAAAATCTTTGTATAGAGCATAACAAAATCTTTGTTTCAGTTGTACCCTGAACAAGTTTGCTATTGCTTTTATACATGTACTTTTTGCTAACAAAAGTAGGAAGACTATAGCTTGCATGCTTTGTGCAGGTCCACCTTGTAATCTGTCCCAACCATTTAACAAATGTAATTGTTGGGGGGTGGAGAAAGCACGGGTTTGTCCAGGTTGACACTCAGGCACGAACTGCCAATAACCGATGGATACCATTTTAACAAATGTTGTTGTTTTCACCAGTAAGTTTAGCAGTGGAATACACCTGGGACACACAGTGCAGAAGCAGTGACGCTGAGGGGGCTTTCCTGATATGTGGGACGCTTTATGTGGTCTACAACACGCGCTATGGAGGTCGCTCCACCGTCCAGTGTCTGTACGACATCCATGACACCATTCACAGGTTAGTGTACAACGCAGTCTGAGTGTGCAGCCATAAAGGTCAGGTTTACCAACGACGCACACTAAAATCATAAACTGCAGTTTGACACATTTTAAATGGATGTGCTTAAATGTTTTATGTTTTCTATGTTGTGCCCATGCAGCAATGAGAGTCCAGTGATGTTCTTCCCAAAGCGCTACACCAGCCACAGCAGCATCCACTATCACCCAGGAGATAAACAGCTGTATGCCTGGGATGATGGCTACCAGACAATATACAAAGTGGAAACACGCAGCAATGCCCAAGTTACATCCCAGTGAAACATGTTTTCTTTTCACTCTTTACTCAGCATCAAAACCTGCATTAACACATCTAACATGCCAAATAGACCTATCCCCCATCCCCCTAAAACAATTACAATGAAAGCATCAAGGAATTTGATGGATCTCATCAAATGTTACTTCATTCATCCTTTGCTGGCAATGGTTGTGTTCTTTAGTAGTCATGGTTATCATTGTTTCATACAAAGCTTAGTGTTTGTGTCAGAGCAATAAAGATAACATAAGTTGTGTGCATTTTGGCTGGGTGAACATAATTTTAGATGACTTTGGAATGATAATGTTTAATTCATGTTAGATAGGATACTTTCTATCTATCTATCTATCTATCTATCTATCTATCTATCTATCTATCTATCTATCTATCTATCTATCTATCTATCTATCTATCATCCAACAAACCCAGATAGCACAGAATGATTGAAACAACATTGAATCAATGTCAGCCAGAAACATTGAATCAACGTTGAACGCTGACATTGAAACAACATTGAAAGTGGTCGGTGACTTGTATGTTGAATCAACGTTAGGGTTTCAACCATAACTGACATTATATCAATGTTGATTCAACCATCATATGTATGTCAACTTGTATGCATATTTGTGTTGATAGTACATTGAATCAGTTATGAATCAATGTTGATTCTACATTATATCAATGTTGAGTCAACCATCATCTGAACGTGGATCTGCATCCGGATTTCGGTTGATTCTACATTGAATCAATGTTGATTCAACACTCATGTGACTGTGGAACTGCATGCAGATTTGTGTTGATTCTACATTGAATAAGTTAGGAATCAATGGTGATTCAACCATCATCTGAACGTGGATCTGCATGCAGATTTGTGTTGATTCTACCTTGAATCAATGTTGATTCAACACTCATTTGACTGTGGATCTGCATGCAGATTTGTGTTGATTCTACATTGAATAAGTTAGGAATCAATGGTGATTCAACCATCATCTGAACGTGGATCTGCATGCAGATTTGTGTTGATTCTACCTTGAATCAATGTTGATTCAACACTCATTTGACTGTGGATCTGCATGCATATTTGTGTTGATTCTACATTGAATCAATGTTGATTCAACACTCATTTGACTGTGGATCTGCATGCAGATTTGTGTTGATTCTACATTGAATAAGTTAGGAATCAATGGTGATTCAACCATCATCTGAACGTGGATCTGCATGCAGATTTGTGTTGATTCTACCTTGAATCAATGTTGATTCAACACTCATTTGACTGTGGATGTACATGCAGATTTGGGTTGTTTTTATATTGAATGAAAGCTAAGGATTTATGTACATTTTACGTCTGATAGGTCTACATCATAACATGCCACTAAAAGTTTCTTCACTGGTGTTAAACACTGTATTATTGGCAGATGATGCGTAAACTGTGTACAAAAGTTTATAAATGACAACATGGGTTTGATTTAACATTTTATTTAAGAAAAGAGGGACAGATCTTTAAACATATTTGATTCCTTTTTGACTGTCAAAACAACAGTATGTTGTCCACAGAAGAACAGAGTCCATGAAGTTAAGCTTTGTACTGTATGAAGTAGGGAAACAGTACAAGTTGTGGTAACCCCAGTTTGACTCTGGTTGGCGTCACTTTGATTCCTTGTGATGTTTTCCTCTCATTCTGGTGCATAATGAAGCCACTTCTTGACAGTTTTGCTGCAGTCCTCACGAGTCAGCTTTCGGTCAAACTGCAGAGCAACAGCTGAAAAAAATAAAAGTGAGGAAGGTGCCAGTTAGAAATATGATAAACATTTGAAAAGTTCTGAAACACAATGAAAGATTAAACAGTATACTGGTTACAGGTCTGAGAACAAATACAAACCATATAGTTCCCCATGTGCACTCACTGTTAAATTAATATCTTAATCTTTCATTAATATTTATCTTAATGTTTACATATACAACTGCATTTACCCATCAAGCTGCAGTATAGTGTAGGATTTATGATATTGATATTAAATCAATATTTAAAATAAAGGGCTGTTTATCAGAAAACCTAACAATAAAACTCAGGGAGGATCAGGTTTATTTAACACACCAGAGACAAATAAATCGAACAAAAGGGGATTTATAGTGTAGTTGGAAAAATTATAATTTATACAGAATAAACTTCCATCAAATAGCTGGTTCAATCTTCCAACTACAAATATTTCCAAATAAGTGGATTAAATTCCTTAAAAAGTGTCTATATGCTAATAAAGATCCCACACAAGTAACAATAGTCCAGTTCAATTTAACCAGTTACCAATCCAAGGATCAACAGACTGAATCAGTCATTAGCAGGTTTAGTTCAGTGTTTCACCTGCCTTACATGTTAAATGTTTCCCTTCTGCCTCACCTGGATTGAATCTGTGGATGATTAACAACCTTCTGCACTTCTTGATGGCTGCAGACGGTCATGTAATCATACAACTCAGCTGTTCTGGTACAGAGGCTCATTTAAGCACGTCCCTAAGCACATCATAATAAAAAGTTAAAAACAAGTGATTACTATCACAACAATTTAAAGCCCACCTGGACCAGCCAGCCTTACACTTCCTTGTCCACCACATGTTCTCCCAGACCAAACAATAGGCCCCGCCCTATTTTAAAAACTCAAATCCCACAAAATCTCGCAGGATTTCATACTTAGGCCTGGAGTGGTGGGTAGGATGAAAATAATACAAAAGGAGACATGACCTCAATTATTAAAAATATCCGTTTTGCCCCAAAATAACCAGGATTACTATGGGCACAAAACAATGCCCTTATTTTTCAATAAACACATTTAAGATCAAAGTAATATTGAAAAACTTACCATAAAAGTGCTCAGCGGAGAATTCAATTCAGGAGCCGGTAGCAAACAAGCCAGCAGCAAAGTGGCTTTTTGGTTGGGACAAACCACAAGTGTAAAATTGGGGAGGTGGACTGTACAACTCCTAGTACAGACTTGTAGATGTTTTTGTGTCAACACATTATGCACAGTCAGTAATAATATTTACAGACAAGTAAGAAAATGTACAGAAAGGAATCACAACCCACTGTTCTCAACATGTAGTGCTTAATTTGAAACATGATTAACCCCCACCTAGTAATAAAATGTTCTGACCCAGAGCTCAAGGAGGGGGAGGGAAGAAGGGATGAGAGGGGGTAAAGAGGAGAAGGTTGGGAGGAGCGGCTGGGTGGGGGAGGCTTGGGAGGGAGTAGGGGGAGATGAGGAGGTGATGAGGGCTGCAACAAACTGCCCAGATTGCACACAACGGTAAATAAACGTTGAATTATAGTCAGAATGGTTGATTTTTGGTTGAGGTCAACAACTGACGGTTGATCAACCATCAAACAACCATCCACCTCCAGCCAAGTAACCAATGTTGAAACTGTGTCATTGAGTCAATGTTGTTTTGTGGTTGAAATCTAATGAATGAAATGCTAATGTCTGATCAACGACTGATCAATGTTGAATCAATGTTGAATCAATGTCAGCTGTTTTGCCACACCCCTTCCCCTCCTCTCCTCCTCATCAGAGCTCTGGGTCAGAGCATTTTATTAGTGAGTGGGGGGTATTACATTCTAAATTAACCTCTGTAAAGGATAGTGGGTGAAGATTCATTTCTGTACATTTTCTTTCTTTTTCATAAAAAAGTCCTACTGACCATTTGTGTGTGATATATTGACACAAAAACATCTACAACTTACTACAAGGAGTGGAGCGGTCCACCCCCGCCATTTACATGAGTGGGGGTGGCGGGTGGAGGGAAGGGGGTTGGGCGTTTGAATGGCAGGCGGTGGTGAGGGGTGCAAAAAACACCTGAACACTTTGATTACTAGTTTTTCCCCAAACCTTATCCTCAAGGCAAACTGACCTGCATGCTTTCAGTTCAGCAAAACCTTGTTAATCAAATGTTAATTAAAATCATGTGTGCTGAATTAGGGAAATGGCTAAAACTTGCAGGGCAGTGTGCCTGGTGCCAGTGCTGAAAAACACTGGATTCGATGTGGCATTTCAATCAATGAATGTTAATTGGCTAGAATTGAATGGTTGTTTGATGGTTGATCCAGCTTCTGTCGTTGACCTGAACCATACATGCAGCCTTTGTGATCATAATTCAACATTAAATTAACATCGTGTGCTATCTGGGTAGTTCTTCCCCAAACCTTGACGTCAATCAAACTGACCTGCGTTTTTTCAGTTCAGCAAAACCCCGTTAATCAGACGTCAATTAATATCATGTGTGTTGAATTAGGGAAATGCCTAAAACTTGTAGGGCCTGGAGGACCGGTGGTGAAACACACTGGATTCGACGTTGGCATTTCATTTATTTGATGTCAACCACAAAACAACATTGATTCAATGACACAGTTTCAACATTAGTTAATTGGCTAGAATTGAATGGTTGTTTTATAGTTGATCCACCATCAGTTGTCGACCTCAACCAAACATGCAACCTTTGTGATGATAATTCAAAATTGAATTAACATATTTTCCAACAAGCCAACAGCGAAGCAGCTGTGTGTTTGGGACATCCCACTCATGTAAACGGTGGGGGTGGACCCCTCCACTCCTTGTAGTAAGTTGTAGATGTTTTTGTGTCAATATATCACACACACACAGTCAGTGAGAATTGTTATGAACAAGTAAGAAAATGTACAGAAAGGAATCAGCACCCACTATCCTCTACAGTGCTTAATTTAAATGTGATAACCCCCGCTCAGTAATAAAATGCTCTGACCCAGAGCGCTGATGAGGAGGAGAGGAGGGGAAGGGGTGCGGCAATACATCTGACATTGATTCAGTATTGATCAGATGTTGATCCGACATCAGCATTTCAGTCATTAGATTTCAACCACAAAAAAACATTGATTCAATGACACAGTTTCAACATCGGTTACTTGGCTAGAGGTGGATGGTTGTTTGATGGTTGATCCACCGTCATTTGTCGTCTTCAACCAAAAATCAACCATTAATCAGACTTCGGCATTTCAGTGATCAGATTTCAACCACAAAACAACGTTGATTCAATGTCACAGTTTCAACGGTTTGATTGGATGGTTGTTTGACGGTTGATCCACCGTCATTTGTCGACTTCAACCAAAAATCAACGATTCTAACTATTTTTCAACGTTGATTTAACATCATGTGCTATCTGGGAAGCTTGCTCTGCATGTATTAAAAATGAAAGTGGGCTTCCATCTTCTAAAGAGAGGGGAGTGGATGGGTAGGGAATCAGTCCACCTGAATGTGGTCTGCTTTGGTTTGTGATATCTATACATAAAAGCTTCTTTTTGAAAATTAATACTATTTAATTCATTCGCATTTCCAGATATCGACGCAAATAAATATTAAGGCACACCCCCAATTTAATTTAAATTTTCGACTTTTAAAACCTCTTTAATTTGGCTTTCCTCGACCTCATCAAGAATAAACAACAATACTGCATAAATAATTCATCATAAAGTTCGCCAATGACACCTTTTTGGCATCTTGTGACTTGGTCCGGGTCCGCATCATTTTCCAGCCGGCTTGGATAGCGGCGGAGAAGGAGACTCGTATTACGGTCTGCCATGCTCGTACAGCGCGTTTTATTAAACTGTCGACGTGCTTTGACTGTACTTTTTATGCTCAAGATAGCAACTCTTCCCTCGCTTCTTGTCATCACTTTTTTAGCCTGGTCATTTCACAGGCTGAACGGTAGGCAAAGCGTTAAACAAAAAAAAAGAACGAAAGTCTTTATCCCGGGTATTTTCATTTCACAAAGAACCAGATGTGTTAAGATATTTTAAACTATTCCTAAACTACATTTACTATTCTAAGTAAATTATAGCCCATAATCGGAATTATTTTGCCAATGTTATGGTATAAGAAAAATAATCCAGTGACGCTTCGTGACGTAGGATTAGGGGCGTTCTCAAATTTGAATTTCGTTGAGCTTGACAGTAGTTGGACAAAGCGAGTCGTTTAGAAATTTCCTTAATCACGCTATTTTATCAAAACTTAGTAGATTGAAAAAAAAGAGAGAGTTAAAAAATGAGAAGAAGAAGCAGCAGTAGCGCCAGCTGGAGAAACCCAACAGAGAAAAGGCGCAGTGAGAGTGAACGTTTTGATGAATTCGGCTTTGCTTTCACCAACAGAAGGGAGCAAAAACTTCACCACAGATGTCACGATTACAGGTGCGACACATGTTTGACCTAATTAATGCTGGTTTAGTTCCGTGAAATTAATACAATCTAAACTTGTCATTTAAGGCTAAAGATATGGTTTTCATTTGGTGGTGTAAAAAGTCGTTTCAGTCTGATTAAATACCAGATTAAGTTCAATATTACTTATTAGCAGACCTTTTTTTTTTAAAGGCTTAGTAGAACCTGTGACCACATGAAGTAAGCAGAACAATTCTCACAAAATAGTGCATTTTGACCTGAGCTAAAGTAATTTAAGAGCAGATGAGAAGTCACTGACATTTCTAGGACTGGAAAATGTTACACATCCCTTCCTGAGATTTTGGGACTAGCAAAGCTCTGTGAGAGTCACTATCCAATAATGGATAAATATGGAATGGACCCACACTCAGTGGTGGAGGCTTTGTCCAGAATTAGATTCTCAGGATGTAATGACCTTTTACAAAAGTACCATTGTTCTGCTGTATCGTAATACTAACACAAAAATTTGAAACATTCAGCATCCAGTTATTGCCCCAGCTGGCAGAACTAACTACTGAAAGCCTGAAATGACCACTGAAAGTCAACTGACTATATTAAGTAGTCAGCAGAACTGGGACCTGAACTTGTTGAAAAACCTTCATGTACGATGAAGCTGCAGAGTTTCCCTTTGGGGAGGGACGTTTGGGTTTTCCTCGTGGACCTTCTAACTCCATGACCTATAATTTCCAATAACAGGAGAACAGTGAAAACATGACTGGATATATTGCTGTGTGTGAACGACATTGAAGGTTATTCCACAAATGTTTTCTGTCAGCTACCCCCAGCTGAGCTCGGTGAGGGTGAAGGAGCTCTGTGAACTGCTCAGCTACTGGAATGGAGCCAGCTTCATCTGCAAGAGTCAGGTTAGACCTTTGTAAGAAACAAAGAGTGAAAACATGTTCCTTACTGTCTAAGCCTGTTTGTTCTTCAACTTATTGTTTTCAGATTGAACGCTTTATCCGGATGGGCATTCCTCCAAGTTTGCGAGGGAGAGTGTGGAAGTGCCTTCTGAACGTTGACGGTGTGAGAGAATGTAGTGACTTCAACTACCAGGTAAATTACAGATTCTCTGTTTTTCCATGATATTTATGTTTAGTGTGTGTGTGTGTGTTTTGTCCCTTTTTTACAGTTTGTCTTTACAACTTATTAATCTCAAAACAGTTCTTTTATTCTTCAACAGATGAAACATTATAAATTTTCTTAAAAGAAAAGTTTATACTTTTTTTGTTGTTGTTGTTGTTGTTTTTTCCCCTAAACAGACATGTTTGTCGGAAGTTCGAGGGCCCCTTGTGGATTTGGGCGTCAGTGAATATGGCATTTTGTCTGCGATCGCCACACTGAGCGACACTCAGAATGATCTGCGTTTGAACCAGCGACAGCTCTCAGGCTCAAATTGCTACTCTATCGATGACATAAATCTGTTCAGACAGATCGCCCTTGACCTACGTGAGTTCGTATGGAAAAAACACATTTAAAGCCTTACTCCATTCCTGACAGGCTACAGCAGTGCTGTGAAAAAGCATTTAAAGACCTCTTCTGTTTGTGTTAGATACATTTGTTTTATATGATTAAACAAATGCCAACATGAGACAAAGATAGCCTGAGTACATAACAAAAAAGCAGATTTTGTTTTGATGTAAAAAAAAAACAAAAAAAACAAGTCAACCAAACCAAGTTTTCTCAAAGAGAAAATAGAAATGCCACATAAGCAGCTTTCTGTGCTCCACTTTCCAGTAACAGCTGCTCATCATTGTGTGTGGCCCACTCTTCTTTCCCAAGTTGTTTTAATTCAGACAATCCCAGTAGCAATTTCTAAGGGATGACGTGTAGCTTTGATATCTTGTGGCCTTTTGGATTTTATGACTCCACAGGTCTGGCAGTGATCAGTCCTGGGTGTGGATGGTGAAACTGAACTCGGCTTTCCAGATTTTTTTTTCTCTCTCTTTTTCAGTTAATTTTTAATTAAAAAATTTGATTGTTAAAATTTGTACATAGTGATTGGTTGTTTCAGACAGCTTTTTTATTTATTTAAGCTATCTTTGATATTGAAATTTGTCAAACATTCAAATATGACAAAATAATGCAGCAGTAGATATCACTAAGGCTGCAAAAACTTCATCGGAGCACTACTGATTTTTATTTTTCTCCATTTTACCAGTTTTTTCAAGATATATGTGAAGGGGTAAAAAAATATAAGCGACCTTTGTCTTTAGGTTCATTTACTTCCAATCATATGATTTTAATCCATAATTTTTCCGCCATACATGCCACACTACTTCTCTGTAATCATTTGTTTTATATGCATTTCAAAGTGTTAAAGTAAGACATTACCTTTTCTAATGATGTAGGCTGAGTAGAAGAAATTCATGTTGTTTATTGTGCGTCATCTCATCTGACCGCAGAGCGATCCTTTCCAACCCACCGGTCCCTGATGGGACAGAGCTCAGAGGCCATCGAGGGTCAGGCTAAACTCTTCAGGGTCCTCGTTGCTTATGCAAAATACAATCCACAAGCTGGTTACAGCCAAGGTAACGTTTTCTCATAACTGCACACCTCTGCCTTTCTCTCTGTTCCTGACTTGTCCTCTCGGCTTAAAAACCTTACTATGCAAACTTTGTCATTATGCAAAGTCATTGTCTGCAGGTAGACCTCACTGACTTTAAAGGAGAGTTCATATATTTACAAGTATCTCGTTGTATACGTTTACTTGTTTTTTGTATTTCCCTGAGATGACACAGCTGTGTCTATATTTTCCTTTCATTTACATCCTGTAATAAGAATATGCAGCATTGCATTTGAAATAAAGCAAGTCTATTATTTCTATTACTTACACTTGTATTTTAGCACTGAAAGAAAACTTCAAAGCTTCAAAGTGAAACCAAGTTTAAACCATCAAAGTATCCCACGTTTTCCAACAGTGTTTACAAATCTCGGGAGTTTTCAGAAGAGGTGACTGCAATACACATTATGACCAGAAGATGGTAGTAGAGGACAATAATTATGTAGTTTGATAGTTTTATTTTATTCCCCCCCCCCATCCTGAAGGAGTTCCAATAAATGTGGAGGGCAATGTATTAAATATGCTTTACTTTAAAAATAAATGAATAAAAAAAAAAAAAGCCGATACAGATTAAAATTAGCGAATGAGGTTCTGTTCTGACATTTCTGCTCTAGTTTAGTCTAAATAATAGAAGTACTTATAATTTTGGTGATAATAAACAATAAGAAATAAAATAAATATTTCTCTTCTGAAGAATTTGCCTTTCATTACATGCAAACCAAAGAAAAAGAGGTAACACTTTATTTGAAGGGGGGTGAATAAGACTGACATGACACTGTCATAAACATGACATAACACCTGTCATGAACATGAATAAGCCTTCATGAATATTTATGACTGTTGTCATAAAGCGTCATTCGGTAAATTATGACACTTTTAATACAAAGTTGACATTATTCAAAATGTCTTTGTTATGACAACTTGACATTAACCAGGAAATCATTACTGTTTAAACTTTACCTTTAATAACATAAAGTTACCTGATTTTTAAAGTGCAATCAGTAATACTTTTATAACAAATTTATATCAGTAATGATTTCCTGGTTAATGTCAAGTTGTCATAACAAAGACATTTTGAATAATGTCAACTTTGTATTAAAAGTGTCATAATTTACCGAATGACGCTTTATGACAACAGTCATAGATATTCATGAAGGCTTATTCATGTTCATGACATGTGTTATGTCATGTTTATGACAGTGTCATGTCAGTCTTATTCAACCCCCTTCAAATAAAGTGTTACCGAATAAGAAATCTAAATGAATATAAAAGCCTTGCTAAATCTCGTCTGTTGTATTGTGTAAGACCTTGGCAGCATGTTATTCAAATTTCAAGTGATAGTTTTTAAATTTCATTAAAACTGTTATATAAAATATAATTTGACCCAATAAATGGACTAGATGAGAAAAGTAAAAATATTTTTGTTATCTCTGTAGGATCAGTAAGGAAACATTTATTTATTGTTGTTGCTCTGTTAGACACAACCACTATAAAAGTATTTCAAGCACAATATTTCCATTGAATCTAATTTGTACTTTGTCATCCAGAAAAAAAGCATACTGTGTGTGCTTTCTTGTTTGTTTCACAGGGATGTCCTACATAGCTGCTGTGCTGCTGATGCAGCTGGGAGAGGAGGAGGCTTTCTGGGCTCTGACAGCCATGTTGGATAAATCCAAATATCTGGCTGAACTGTTTGACCTCAGTCTCACAAAGTAAGAACTGAGTTCGAAGGTGCACAACACGTCTTTCGAACAATTACATTGCAGTTTTCTGAGAAATCCATGAAATTTGCCTGGAAAAGTATTTACTCTTCAAGTACTTAGCATTTATTTCTGATTTTTGAATCCAATCGGTCTTAAGATTTCTTTAAAACTTTGATCTAAATGGGCTTAAGGATGTTGATATTATCCACCGCTTTCTGGTTCTGAATCTGCTTATTGTTAAAATGAACTTTACAATATGTAGCAAAAAGCATCAGAGAAGTGATGCTTTTTGTGTAGATTTACATACAAGAGACAGATGATGAAAGCATTTCATTTCTGCATTCTCTTTTCAGTGCATGTTTAAATTCGTCTCCTGAAACTGCGTTCAAAATCCTCTGTCTCTCTATTCCACTACAGTCAAACTAAACCGACATTTTTATTCTTCTTCTAATCAGAGTCCAACATCAGGTGAAGGTCTTTGATCAGTTCCTCAAACACCGGAAGGCTCGGCTCTCCAAGCACTTGGTGAGAAACAAAGGGCCTTTGGCTTTACTTGCCAACAACGTAGCGTTTATAGGCTTAGATGTTTTTTTTTTTTTCCATACTTAAGAAAATCCTCAGTTTTGATCTAAACAGCAGTGATAAAAAAAAACTTTACTGCACTCATGTCATTCTTACAAAGTGTTCTTCTCTATCATGTGTTTATGTTTGATTTTTTTTTCACTCTTGTACTCTCTGTCCTTAAGGATTTTTTTTTCCCCTAAGGAAGCTTGGGGAAAAAAAAAAAACCTGCTAGTACTGTTAATAAAAAAAAAATGAACAGATTATTACTTGAGCGATCATTCAGAAGTTTTGAGTTTCATCATCTCAATATTGCTTTGCAATTGTAATAGAGGAGGTAGCACAATAAAAATACTGTCAGGTAAAATGGCATGCGTTCCGTAATCGAAGCACTGAGTCAAAATACGGAGTTACAGTTTTAAACCATCCATTAGAATTACAGAGCTATAGCCAGCATGCTTGTCCACAGGCTTGTCACTGGAACAAATGAGACATTTAACTAACAAACCCTGGCTTATTAGCTCCTACTTTAGTGATTTGTTTTTTACAATATTCTTACAGAAGTCTACATCTCAAAATACCAATAACTAAATATTACAGATTCCATTATAATAACCTATATTATTTTCTCTCAAACAGTATGAGTGTTTGCTTTTCAGTTTAAAAATAAATTACATTTTTTTTTGCTTAAACTGTATGTGTAAGCATTGTAAGACCATTGTATTTTTGCTGAAACTCTTGTCCTGCCCCATGCCTGGCCACTCTTTTGGGGAAAGCAAATAAATGGGGAGTAAACTCAGGTTGTTCTGTTTACTGTGGACTTCGGAGGCTCTGAAAAGAGAGAAATATTCAGCACACTGTCGAGTCCATGTCATAGTCAAGTAATGAGTAAGTCCTTTGCTTAGGGACCTGTGTAATGAATCCATCATCAGCTGGGCCTCCTCTGCCATCCTCTATTGGCTTTAGGCTTGTCGTTGTTGTTGATGCAGTTCTACATTGAGCAGATTCCTGGGATGTCACTTTCCTGCCGTACAAAAACATGTACGGCACCAAATGAATGTGCCAAACCTTTCATTTGGTGCATTTAGTCTTCTGGTTTGATGCAGGTTGGGAAACGTACCGCCACAGATAATTTGTATCCCTGCATGTTTTTCCAAATGGATTTGATGCAACTTTTACACACATCAGTTAAAAGGTGAAATAAGTTACTTTCTAGTAATGTTAAGCAAAAGGTTGCAAAAAGGAAAACTGTTTCGCAGCAGCCCTGTAAAAACAAACTTTAAAATCTGTGTAAAAACAAATTTATTTTGTTTTTTTTTTGGGGGGGCTGGGGGGTGGAAAGCTTATTTAGTGGCCATTTGTTCACCAGTTTCACCAGATAGGCACACTAGCAGGCCCAGATGAGATGAAGAAATCCCACTTGATCCCACTGGTGTACATTTCTCAGTCGTAGCCATCACATAATCCTCTTTGAGTCTTCTTTTTTCTTCTTCATGGAGCACCATTTAAAGCATGTGCAAACAGGAATAGAATTGCATGTTGTGGCTTGTCTAAATACAGTTTTTTTTTTTCTGTACTGTTATCAGTTAAAATTAGTTTTTCACTGCTTTAGAAATTAGATGTGTGGGAAGGTGGTGTTGGCTAAAGCCAACTCATCCACTCTTGTCCTAAAATGACAGCTTGTAGGCAATGTTTTATTTGAAGGAAGCACAGGTGAAAACTACACACACACACAATAAAATGGAAATTATACAAAGGTTTCTAGTCAATCTATTACCTTTGGCATTTTTCACAGATCAAATGACAGAAAATGTTTGAGCAAACACACCTCCAAGGGGAAGTGGCCAAAGAAGTTTGTCATCCAGTGTTTTTACAATACACAAGTGTTGGATGCTTGACTTGGGATCAATTTAAAGAACAGATTTGTCATCCATGTGTCTGTAAAACACATCTTGAATACATTGTTGGTTATGCCAAGTCAAGCTTTCCTGTTGTGTCATCCTCCCTGCAGGACTCGGCTGGAGTCTTATTAGTCCATTTTGTGATGCCATGGTTTCTCACCCTCTTCACTTCCCTGCCCTGCTGGGATTCTGTTCTTGCTGTCTGGGACCTCATCATTTTACAAGGCAGGCAGGCACACACACACAGATGTTAAAAAAAAAAAAAAAATCTTTAAAAATGACAGTTCATTAATGCAGCTATGCCAGTGAGTATTTGTATGTGTTTCACCTGCACTGAATTTTATATTCTCTTGTAATCCAAAGGAAGAACTGATGTTATTCTGTAACTTTGCAAGATGGACATTATTTTTAAAAAGGGTTTCCTCTGGATAGGCCTGCAAGCTGTGTTCCGAACTGCTCTGACCATCATCGAACTTCTGGAGCCTCGACTGATGGAGCTGAATGATGAAGAAACAATGTTACCCCTGTTATTAAGAGTACCAGTGGAGATGCAAGTGACATTTATTTTATAGCATAAAGAATCCAGGCACACATCGTTGCTTTGCTGGGTGGAAACACAAATATGGAGACGTAATTTTATTTTGTTCTCTAAAATATGTTGCCTGAGAAACCCATTCAGAAATATCCCTCATGAATTATCTAAAAGAATGTGTCGTCTTTAGAAATGTGCAGCACAGTTTTTAGGCTCAACTCCAAATAGATCTATTCATGAATCTCAGTCAGGGTGTCAGAACTGGAGATGTTTAGATGCTGAGCATTTTGGAAAAAACAAGATGGTGAATGATTCCGAGGAAGTCTTTTTTTTTTTTTTTTAAGCTTGGATGACATCCTTTTTGCTGAATTTGTTCCTTCAATGGCAGTCAGAGCAGCTTTCTGTCTCAGTCTTCTATCTCTTGCGATGTTGAATGCAAGAGTCACATGGCGACTGACATGTTTGCTGACATGGAGCTGTAGTTATGGCAACTTGGTAGGGTCACTGATCCTGATTTATGAAGCATGTGTCTATGGAAGAACTGATGCAAGTTAATAATTAAGATCTAGTTAATCATCTTTACATCAATATATGCTCCCTTAAGATGCTGCAGTTTTACCCATGTGAGGTTTTCATAGTTCCAGCATTTTGGATCATATTTAGTCTAAAGCCTCTGGTTTAGTAAGTGCTGGTAACTTCGAGGAGCGTATCTAAGGTCATTTATTTTGGAAAATATCTTTACAGCTGCTCATCCTAAAATGCTATTCATGTTTTTCCACCTTATACAGCTGAATTATGCAGATATTTGCTTTATCACATTTTGATCCATGTGTGAACCTCTTTTGCAGTTTGTTCATGCATAAATTAAGGCAACCATTCACAAACCGGTTTTGTTCTTGCTCTGGTTTTCAGTGGGCAGACTGCCACCACATCACATTGAGAAGTCATTGTTGCCTTCTTGGCATTGTTGCGAAAGGTTGGTCAGAAGTCAACACTAAGTGGTATGACTGGACGGGATCTCCTTACACTGGGAAGATCCTGGGAATAGTACAAAATGATGAGAGGGGGAAAAAAAGGTTAAGTGCTGTTGGGTCAAAAAGTAGCAAGGAGATAAGAAATTGGGAGGGAGACTATCATCAGTCTCAGCTTTATTTATTTTTTTTCCTATCTCAGGCTGTGGCTTGTGTTCTTGCAGCATTAGGATATCCCTTTGCATGGTGCCTGTTTATGCAAACATATGTTAAACAATTGCATTAATTTGTTGAGAAACAGAATGTCAATACAGATAAAAGTTGGACTTTAACATTTAATAAGACAGACATGTGACCTCAAAGGCAGTATGTAGGATCAGCAGACTATAAGCATTTGCACAAGATGAAGGAAGCTCAACAAACATTGGTGTGAACTTGATATCTTGATATCCAGTAATTTCTTGTTGTATTTGAACATGTTTGCAGTTTTAAACAAGTGTCATTTCTATATTATTGCACAAAGTCCTGAAATGCTTAAGGGAATTCTGTGTTTATGACAATTTTGGAAAATTCCACAATATATTATGAAATTAGAATCAAATCACTTAGATGTTTACACTAACATGAACCAGTAGTGTATAATTTGCTGATTTTTCTTTCAGATTTTGTTTAATCAATTGTACATGTTATGTGGACATGCAGAGTATTAATGCATAGCATTTAACCTTTACTTCTCTGAAACGCATTTATCTTTATCTTTTTTTTTATTGTGTCTCCTGCAAACAGTCCCATCTCTATTGGTCTCCATCCCACGCAAGCCCTGCGTTTCCTTCCCATTCATCCCCTATACACTCTGTTTTTATTAGCTTATTTGTTTTTGTTTTTTCTATTCTAAACTTCTTTCTTTATAATCCCCATAACCTTCTTGTGCCATCCGTCCTCCCACAGTCTCTTTTTTTTTTCTGATCCCCATGTCTTCTTCTGTGCCTCTTCTCATTCATTCATTTGTCCTTTTTGTGGTACTGATGCCTTCATTCACTTAAAGGATTTGACACATCATTTGTTTACGCCTCACTGGGAAAGCTGGCTTTGTTGAAAGCTCAAGTTTTTGTCACTTATTTAAATCTTAAAACTATGGATACTGTAGTTTATTTGTTGGTTTGATGTGTATATTTTATAAGCAAATTAATAATTGCCCCAGTTTTTCCACATGAAAGGGAGAAACGGTAGAAAAAAAACCTTTTCGTAAATGTGATCCGTATCTACATTAACACCTGATAACAGTAACCTACAAATTGGATGTTGGGGTTTTAACAGATCCAGTTTTGAAGAAAACAGTCCTAGGATGTTTCTAAGATTAATCTATATACAAGTATGGAACAAAATAACTAAAACATTGCTACAGTTCTATTGAAACAGAATTGAAAAAGCTTTAAAGCCACATAAATTGTCAGGAAAACAGATACATCGTTAGTCATTATTTAATAAATTCATTTGCAATCCACCAAATAGATTAAAAGATGATTTTACACATATCCACGTTAGCAAAAGTAATGATATAGAGGCTCACTTTGCACATACCTAATGATGATTTTTGTGCTTGGAACCACAACAGTGAAGCTATTTTGTGAGATTTTTTATTTTTTATTTTATTATTTTTTTGGTTTGTTTGTTTTTCCTACATCTGTCTGTCATGGTCATGATTCTTACATTAAACTTCAAATATAAAAAGAAGAGTCAAGATGCAGAAACACTCTACAAAAAGCTATGTATGCCAAATTAATCAATTTCATGTAGGGATAACTGGTGGCTACAATAAAGTTATTTTCCTGAAATGGGAATTGGCAGATCATGCTTTTTAAGTATCAATGATTAGCCAGAACACTGCAATCGATGTTAGAATATGTTAGATATGAAAAATTTGCTAGTTGACAAATATTCTGTGAATAATTGGGAGTTATTTTCCAGAGGAAAATCCAGAAATAGGTGAATCTGTGAAAACTAAACTCACTAACATTTTTTATAATCGGCTCTGCATTCCTACTGTATCTGTTTTCCCTACTTGTTTTAGTCTGTCTTGTGTGCTCAACTAAACCCATCCAGTAGCAAAAAACATCCACTATAAATCTGTAGTATTTTAACTTAATTTTCTTAAATGCATGCAAACACATATCAGCAATTTCCAGTCATATTTCTTAACCCCCATTTCTCTCTTCTCCAAACACATTTCCTTCTGCAGGGCCCGGTATGCTGTACTGGTTTCTGCACTGTGGAAAACTGAGGTCCAGGACTGGGAGCTTAAATGCATGAATAGCCTGGTGCTGGATGAGAGCCACCATGAACCCGAAACAGGTAAAGTGAGGAAAAAAAGACATGCTAACACTGTGTGTTTGTTCCCAGAACAAAAAGGACCATTTGAACCCTGTGCTGTTTATCGAACGCTGGTATCTTATTGAGGATAATTCACTTTAGCTTTGTTGTTTCACTGCCAGTTTTCTCACTCTCTAAGTGGTTGAATAATGGCTCTGCATGTTCCGGAGAACATTGCCTTAATTCACTTTTTTTTCTAATCAAAAAACATGTTAAAGTTGATTTAAAAAAAAAAAAAATCCTTCCAGCTTTAAAAATATCAATTACTTGTTATAAAAGTAATATTTCCAACAACTGAATTGATGAATACGAAATGGCTAGCAAGCATATAAAGGTGAATAACTAATACTCTAGAAACAAACTTTTCTGGTTTTGATTATATAAATTTATTTATTTAAAAAAAAAAAAAGCTGCTCAAGGAAGCAGACTTTTTGTAGAAGTGAATCCTTCATAAAACCAGACGTAAAAAAAAGAAGAATCTCATGTGCACATGTGTGTGTACAAGAGAGTCTGAGAGTGTAACTGGAAAGATCAAAGGAGCTGATGTCTTTTGAAGCTTGTTCAGATATCACCCACACACAATCTGGAAACCCCTCACCACCGGAGTCTGATCCTCTCTAAAGACACGTTGGAATTCAAGTGTCTTATGAACGTGAGTGTGAGAGCACACTGTGCACAGATGCTTGTGTGCGTGTGTGTGTGTGTGTGTGTTGGTGCATCCTGACAGGCTGAGAAAAGGCTAATAGATGAGTCACATGTTGGTGACTGCAGGGTATTAGTCTTGCTTGTGTGTTGCTTTCTTTTATTTGCTGAGCCTTAAAACTGAGAGCCCACAAACGGTTTGGTGTCTGGCTTCTCTTTAGGAAAACCAGACACTTTCCTAAAGAGACCAAAAATGCTGAAATCTACAGATCTTGATACATTTTAATGGCTCAAAACAATTTTTTTACGCTCTTGGGTTGTAAATTCAATTCAATAAAACTTTATTCATCCCAATGAGGCAGTGAAAAAAGATGCTGAGAGCAACAGCGGCACATTTAAAAACAGACATGGCCACATAAAAGCATCATGCAAAAAAGAAAAGGATAAATTGCTGCAGATTTAAATGATGACGGTTAGCATGAGGATATCTGGGTTTGCGTGTTTGAGACAATAAATGTGTTTGAAGAAGAACAAAAGAACCTCTACTGTGAGTGTGTGCGAGTGTGATCGTTATATACTGGAGATAATCAATCACCATATATATATACACACACACATACACGTGTGTGTGTGTCTCAGTGAATCGAGATGAGTCATCCTTATTTTCTGGCCTGTCAGACTGTCTAGCCCCCAAGACAGCTGGGAAAATTGAGCTGATTCATTTGGTGCCTACTGAGGCTGTTTTACTGCTTTCTCTCTATCAGATTTTCACTCACTCCCTCTATATTTTGTCATTTTCTAAAATAATTCTATCTGAGTGCTTTTTACTATCTCTCATTAGTTTAGGTAATCAGCTCTTGGTGGTCCTTTTTCTTTAATCTCCACGTTGGAGCATGTTTAATGAGATTGCACAGAAATTTTGAAACTTTCCTCTGGGAAATGTCTGAAATGCAGAGATGCAAACACTGCCTCAGTTAAGTCCTGTTTTTAGCACCAAAAAGCAACATTGTCCATAATGAGAGATGAATGTGAAGATTTTATAGTTCTTTTTTTTTTCAGCATTACTGTAAGGTTGCTTAAATGATCTGAGAGAGAGAAAAAAAAAAGTCCTCTGTCAGGACCTGTATGTGAGGTCCTCTCATTACGTCACATTGTTTAATCTTGTCATGCTACGCTGCGTCTGAAACGGCATCAAATGGTGGGAAAGAATTTCCTCTCCTTGCCTTTGAACATGAGTAGCTTCTGCCGAACCTTTTGGACATTTTTGTTGTTTCTTTTAACTATAAGGCTGCTGAATCATCCAACAAAAACACAATCACGATGATTTGACAAAGACAGTTTTTGAATTTTATATTTTTTTATTGCACTTAACAGGGACAGTCTTTTTGCTAAAATATTTGTTGTTTTTCTGAATAACATGTTTTATAGTGTAGCTAATTATTCTCTTCCTAAAAAGAAGAAATATAGAATATCAGCTTCTCCCATAAATGTAACACTTTCTTCCCACATCAAACTGACAGGAAGCTGCAGCATCCAAAATGATCCGTCTGTCCAAAGACTTTCATTATCTGTTTTTCGATCATAATTGATCATAATTATTGGATTACCACAGCAACACATCAGTCCTCTCTAACTCCACCAAGAATGCAGTAAATCTTTGGATTTTGCACTAGATTGCATTGTGTAACAACATTCAAGATGGTCCAATTCAATAGTTTACAAGTTTCCTAGTTGTTAAAAAATTTGCTAGTCAGACATATTGTCGACTTATGTGGCAAATCAGCTTATGAGGCAAATTGATGCAACCACTAAAAGACTGAATTAGTCCTTTAAGTTGGCACATTTTAGATACACTCTGCAGGCTACGGTGAAATGTGAAGCAGCTGACTACCAGAGCACATAGCCTGACTAATTACCCGTCCAAAATCAGCGTACATACTTCTTAGTTTTACTCTATAAAGAGCAGACTGGCAAAAAAGTAGATGATACTGGGGCCAATATGAACGTTCACTTGAAAATTATCAAATTACTGTTAAGTGTGAGTTTAGCAGGTGTTTAATTCAAATTAAATAAATATACCAAATGTCTCATAGATGACTGTAACCAATGTTACTTTTGCAACATAGATAAAAAGAAAAAAAAAATTTAATTGTACCAACTCATTCTTACTCGTCTCATTGCTCTTGTAGTAAACTAGAAAAAAACAGTCTTAAAGGTCAAACCAGCCTGGCCTGCCGGTGCGTTTAGCGTTGTCCTAGCGAGAGCAGGCATTTGTTGCCTGTCCATATCAGAAGGCTGAGTCAGCATTTAAAGAAAGTTGATGTGATTTAAAATTATGCTTACTCAGGCTAAGAGGGGCTGAGAACACAAAGGCTTGTTCTTCTGTCCTCTAGAGGCTGCTTACCTCTTTTATTCTCCTCCTTTTTGTCTCTATTCTTTCTCCTCCTGTTTTAATCTGCACCTCCTTATCTTTCCACTTCACGACCCTTGCCATCTTTCTCCTTCATCATTCCTTTAATTTTTCAGAAAATCCCTTCCCTCTTTGATTTGACTGCATCTTTTTCATTCCCAGCGTGTCTTCCATTTTTCTGTCTCTTTTTTTTAATATATTTCTCTCCCTGTACTGTAGCAGATGCCAGGGACCCGTTATCCTCAGCGGGCTCCCAGGATACCTGCTCCGTTGTCTTCCTGTCTGCCTTCTGCTTTGGCCTCAGTGCAGTGACTCAGCTTTAATTTCAACCAGTAACCCAAAACAACCTTCCACAGCCACTGCTGCATAATTAAGATGCATTTTACCATTAGCAGAGCGTGCAATATTTATATGCTTCTATTATGCATCTAGAGTGTGATTGATGGGTTAATCATAGTGACTTGATGACCAGACCAGATACCCAAACTATTGCTGAAATGTAAGTGAATCACTGACAAGGGAGCCTACTAGTCTTGCTGAGAAAGGAAAGTACATGAAGGAGTTTTTTTTTTTGCTATCATAATTATACTCTTTCTTTCACTCTTCACACTCTTCTGCAAGGCTGGTACTCATTACTGCTCAGGTTGCTGTGGGCCAAGGACATCTGTTTTGCAACTAATTATGAAGTCATTAAATCAAAAACCTGTTTGGTGCTTGAATTTCAGCATTTGCATGAAGTTACCTAACATTTTGAGTAGTTACATCACCAACCCAACAACCTAAAGAAACGGCACACGCTAGATAAGAAAACTACTATTCTTACTTAATTTTGATATTAAAATTAAGCACTTCTTCTGTTTATGCAATGTTATGGAATAAACTGCCTAATCCATGAAAAGGCAGCTGGCATCATTGTTTTAGCTAATTAAAACTCTGAACTTAGTTACTTGGGCAATTAGAGAAGGTGGTTTGGCTCCAATCCAAGAAGTCATAGGTGGTCACAACAAAATTTAAAATTATGATGAAATTTATTTTCCCATATAGAATACAGTAAATTAATGGTTTTAAAGGAAACTGGATCAGCCCTCACGCTCATGCAGTCAGAATAATTTTAGTCAAATTATTCTATTTTAGAAAAAGAAGCATTTGCATGTTTTGAAAGCCGACTGCCTTGGAAGTGTTTCAAGAGTTTGCAAATAGAAAATGGCAGCAGGACAGCAATATTCTACCATGGTTAGGTTTAATAATAACACACACACACACACAAAAAAACATTTTCTGGTGTTCTAACTTATGTCTGCTTTATTGACAAAGGTGAAGATTATTTTTGTTCATTTATGCCATGTTTTTTGTTCACATTTTATTTTTCAAGCCTAAACTATTCCAGAGATGAAATTAATCAGAATTCATTTCTCACTGCTTTTTATACAAACTTTTGATTTGAAAAGTACTTTGGTAAAGTTTTCAGTTCTTTCTTTTTCATCCCTCTCCAGTTCATTCCATCTCACTGTTTACAGTACTTTGACCTCTGCCCATCTGCCTCCCTCAGGCACATGCACTACTTTATGTATATTAAAATGCTTGTGCATATTTTTGTGTGTGTGTTACTGTCCTTGTGGGTCCCTGAACCGTATCAGAATCCATCTAGAATCACTTAATGAGCAGCTTTTATTGTCACTTTCCTCTCTGGTATCATGATAAATGATTCAGGCTCAGAATAATAACTTTGCTGCTCTGTGTGTTTTTATACATGGGGTATAGTTTTCAGGAGAAAACATTTTATTGTTTAGGTTTTAAATGAACATGGTACATGGATATCAGTGCTATCTTGACACAATTTTGGTAATATACCAATGTTGAAACTGAATTGTATCCATTAGTCCTCCAGGAATGTGACCTATTTAACCTCTAAGGGTGTTAGGCCTACTTATGACCCTTAGACCAGCCTTGCTTTCTAGTAAGCTGCTGTAATCCTCCTCCTTCCCAAAGTATTTGTTTCTGCTAGTTAAGGTGGAATGCCACCTGCTCAATCAGCCTCCAGGGCTGATCCAGCCCTATTATTAGGCAAAATCTTGTGAGCAGGACCTTTGCCATTTAATTTCATAAATTTTTGACAGGCATATAGCAGCTTGCATTTAGCTTATCTAGCTTTTGTCAATTAAAACACACATTTTGTTTTACTTTGTAGAAAAAAAAGGACTGCCTCTTAAACTTTCTCAAAATTCCAGATATTTCTTTATATTCTACTTCTGAGTAGCAGTTGAGAGCTTTTACTTGTGGAAGCTCCCTAACTGTATAAAAAGTTGAAGTGGAAAAATGTCTTCTTTTTTTTTCTATTTTTCCTTTTTCAATTAGTCTTCTGTTTGACTTGTATCAAGAGGAATGTGTTGGGACGCTTGCGATACTTCACGTTATAGATGGGTCTCTTTCTTTGCTCACCTGAATTTAGCCACTTTTTGCAGAATCCTGTTAATCTGTTGTCAGTTTGAATTAGATGTGTTGAAGCAGGATGACATTCAGGGCACACATCCCTGAATTTTTTTCTTGACTTAAGACACCTAAACTCTTGTGCATTAAAATACAGGATTATACTGAGGTTATTATTTGGAAAAACACTTTGACTCAATATGCAGATCATGACTTTAGAGATGACTCACTCAGCTTTTGAGATTTAAACTGCAGTGGGTGTTCTTCTTTTATCAGGTTTTATTCTGAAAGGTGTGTGGATGAAATGGGGATTGTATTAATGTCAAAGTAAATATTTTTTTTCCAAAATACATGGTGATTTTTTTTTTTTTTTGATGAAAGGAAGCTTGTACACCTTTTCTTTCTGCCTTTATGTAGTCAGTGAGTTAAGAGTTGGGTTAGTTCTTCTTTTTGAGGATATGTGTCTATTAATGGGATTAGAAGCCACAGTTGGGGCATGAAATATATGAGAGAGAAAAAAGAAAGAAAATAGGAAAAATATGTTGATCTTGGCTCATATCTTCCTGGGTTAGATCCCGAACGTTTCCCTTCCAGTCTGATATCATTTTTGAATGAATATTCACATTGCCAGCTCTCCTGATGTGCAACAATACATTTCTTTTTGCCATTTTCTCTCTTCTGCAGTTGCACCCTGTGGCTGTTTTGGAATTTTGCCATAAAACCGAAGCAATGAAAGGCTGTGCGTGTATTCGGAGTGGATGAAATTCCACAAAGGGAAAGACTCATGTGAATAAAGAGGGGGATGTGCTTTGTTAAAGATTACTGGATTATCTTAATTGTGTCAACTTTTACTAAAATCTAGGACATGATATTTCAAAGAGGCTTTGATGATTTGCATGCATGCAAATCATCAATGTGGGTCATATTTTACTTGCCAAATAATGTAAGAAGACTCTGCTCTTACATACAAAACTGACTTCTGGCAGGGAAATGTATTTATACGGAACAGTATAAAGAATAGATGGGCAAAGTTTGAGAGTTGAGGTTGTCCCGTAAACTGAGTGTTCTTTTGGATTGATGAAACCTTTCTGTAGCTCTTTCGATATTCCCCCAACCTCTTTGTTTCTAATAACACAAAGTTTACATGACCAATCTGTTGCTCTAAACAGGCACTGTGTCACACTTTTGAATCACATCACCACCTTGGACAAATCTTTAATGCCGTTTATTATCTTATGCTGATGACATTACGTTGGCTTAAGCTCTCTTTGGCTGAATGAATGCAAGTTTTTTTTTTTTTTTTTTGTCATTATGCTCTCAACAATATGGCTATATTTTATCGTAGCATTTCGTTTGTGTTTGCTTATCATCTGGCCACAGTTCATCTTATCATGCACTGCCAAAGGTCAGAGTGTTGGGTTTTTAATTAGGGACGCTTTTACATTTTAGCCAGCATTCTGAACATTGCTGCAGTTTTCTGTATTTTTCCACTCCTCCTCGTTTTGTTCAGGTGGTTTTCTAAACCTATCCATGTGCAATTTGAAAAGCTTTTAAAAATGTTGAATGAAATAATTACAGGGTCAAGATCTGATGCATTTTCATTCCATTCCTTCCATTTTTAATTGAGCTTTTGGCACTTTGTTGACTGACTCTTTGCAGGAAATGGTTTGTTTTTTGTTTCCTCTTCTCCTTATGCACCTTCTAAATACTTAGTATTCCCAAGCATCATTTAATACCCCGCTCCTTAGGGAGCTTTACCTGTCTGTCATTTTCACGCAAGCGGGAAGCACAGGAATGATTTGGCTGCTGTCTGATTAATGAGAACATATGGCCTTTGAGATGAGATGTTGATCCCCTTGAGAACTGAAGTATTATTACAAACTGTTGTGACAAGTGTGTGTGGGTGGAAGCATTTGTCCGTAATCCTTATGTGTTTGCTCAGGAAAAAAAAGGAACATGTTAATGAAAACTTTTCAAACAAAGTGGTCTTAAATGAAGTATCTATTACATAGTTTGATCATTAAGAAGCTAGATTAAATATCACAGTCCTTTGAAATTATTTTGCAGGTAGCTTACTTAAGAAGGAGGTCACGCAAGAGGATTTAGTCAATTTTCTTGGGAAGTTTAAGATTCCATATGTTTTTATTTTTATAAATTAGATCTGTAAAAATAAAGATGGACCACTCAGGCTTTTATTTGTAACCTACTGATTCCAATCTCTCTTTGAAGACTAAAATATTACAAAATATAAAATTTGCCTACAAAATGTTTTATGGAATTCCTGACATCAGCAGGAATTATTTATATTAGATGTACAACCTCAACGTGAATGTGTAAGGGTATTTCTAACATAAAACAAGATAAAATAACTAGAGTTTAAACTTTAAACAACTTTAATTTGCTTCCTTCATTATGCTGCCCATTTAAATATTATTGATTCACAAAATATATTGGGCACTTTACAAAAAACTTTCTGATTTATATACAGAGCTGTATATTCAATCTCCCTTAAATAGTTTTTACATTTCTGTGTACCCTTAACTTCATTTTTAAAATTTTCACCGATACTTCCAAAGGAACATGATCCATTATTCACTCAGTAATGACGTCCATCTCCATGAATGTTATCGCCGTTGCCTTTTTACGGATCAAAAAAAAGGTAAAATTTTTACATTTTCAACAGAGGCCATCATTTATAGTCAGTTCAGCAGATGATTGCCTAATTTAGGTCAGTAGATTTGTGTATTTCTACTAGTTCTTGAAATAATTGGTAGGTTATCCGGTTTTTCATCAGCCATCTCTATCAATAAAATAACTACTCAAGACGTTCTCTCTTTCTGATTTCAAAATAAGAACCTCAGTACATCAAGGGTGTCAAGTTTAAAACATTGATTCTTGTATCTGAGGTGTGCTACGATAGCGTACACTGACCTTTCCAGGCAAGGTCACATGCCAGCAGAGCGTGTATAGTACACAAAGAAACTTGACATTGACAGGAAATATTATGGTGCTTTAATACAACAAGATCTCATCCTGGCATCTTATTACATGTTTATTTTATTTTTGAGAGAATCATACAGGTTGAGCATTAAATATTTAGTAGTATTTAAAATAGCTTTGTCCTGCATCCCATCTAAGCAGAACGTGATTGATTGGGCAGTCGTAGCAGACCACTATTATGGAAAGCATTGGTTAACATAAACATAGCCTTTAAAATCTAATTTCTAAAAATGTTTTCTTTTTATTGTGTGGCTCTAAATTGCCTAACTCTGTTTAATGAATTGGTAAGGATATTATTTTGTGTAGCTTATTGTGTAAGCTTCTTTTATGTTTGTTTTACATACAGCCATCTTGGCCCCGTCCCTCAGCATTGTACCTGCTGAATGCTTTATTTCCTGAACCTGCTAATCTTTTTTCCTCCATCCACTGGTCCTTTAACTTGCACTGGCTGAAGAACTGTTACTCTTATCATGACATTATTCTGGAGGCCAGAAAAATGAGAAAACTTTAAAGGTACCAAGTTTTTTTTTTCTTTTGTTAGTTTTTGCAGTCGTACCCTCCATCTTGCTCTCTCTACACCATTTCTGTTTTGTTTCTGGAAGTCCCCATTCTTTCATTTCTAATATATGACTGCATTTTTCCCTGAATTCACACATCTTTGTGCTTCCTGTTGTTTGCTTACTTTTGGTCTTTTTCAGTTTTCTATAATTTCAGACAAATCAGGTTGTCTTTTAGCAGGTAGAATGAAAAAGCCTTTAGAATAAGCAAAGGTTTTTGAGACTTACTATGGTACACTTGCATACTTAGATTGATTAGTCTACTCTATAGATTGTTGATTTAACCTGTGTGATTTAAAGAGACCTGATTAGGCCCAGAAGCTTTAACAAACTTTGATGTTCATGATGATCCAGATGGATAAAATGACTAAATGCTCACACCTCCAGCCCACATCTGTTGGTAATTTTATTTATTTATTCATGTATTTATAAGGAAAGGCCAAGATAGACTGGCTGACAAATAACTGCCTTTGTACTATAGACACCTTTGTGTGCCTTTATACTATAGATTTTTTTCAACATTTTTTTTCCACCTACATTTGTTTCATTCAGTCATGTTGAAAGGCAAAAAGTCCTAAAATAAGGTCCTTATATTAGGACTTTTAAATGATCAAAGTGATTTTATGACAATTTAACTCATCTAACTCAAGGATCAGCAGTTTTTTCAACCCAAAGAGCATTTTTTGCCATCACTTTTACAAAATAAAACTTGTCCAGGGCTAAGAAACCACCCTTATGGGGGAAAAAAGAGATACAACTTTATATGTACTGTATGAAATGTTTTTTTTATTTTGTGAATGAGGGAGAAGTGCTTCATTTCTTTTGTTTTGTAGGGAGGTTTCTGTATGTTTAATTTAGAAAGTAGGCTACATCAGCATAATCTTTACAAACGCGAAAGCATCTGAGCATCCTGCTTTGTTTTTCTAACATCTTGTTTCTTTTCTTTTGGGAGTTTTCCCCTTCTTTCTGCATCTCATCACTTTCTCTAGCCTTTCACGTCTCCATCTTCTTTTTCTTTCTAATTGTAAAAGATTTAACAGATTGTATTTTCTCTTTAAACAATCTGCTGAGGCAGGGATGTGATGACCACAAGCTGAGTCATGTCCGCGAATCTGAAACATGGACAACTTTTAACCTTGTGGACATCAGGGAAAACTGACCTCGTCTTATTTTTTTGATAAAATTTTCAAAGATGACTTGTGCTATGTCAGATATATCTCATGTTTTTTTTTTTTTAACCACTTGTATAACATTTTCCTGTAATTTCAGTCCTATACAAATGGCTCCATGGATTCTCAAACATAAATAATACAAGAGAAGTCAGAATTTGACCCCACTTAGACCTGAAATTCACCTTCAATTTGTTGTTTGTTGAGGTAAAATCTCATTATTGCTTTCTTCAGTGTTGCATCTATTCTAATATAAGTTTTCAATTGATTATGAGGAGAGTTTTCTTGGGTATTCTGAGGCAGGGTTGAGTAGGAGAAACTGTCTTGATGTTTTCTATTATTCCTCGGGGAAATTTCCAATCTTCATTACTTTCTCTTTCCCTCTCTAAATGATCAGCACCTCAAAGCTGCCATGGAGCAGTGTCAGTGAATTCCCAGGCTACAGGATCTGCTGATCCCAGGCCTTGCATCAGAGCTTTTCAGTCCGAGCTACAGGTGTTCTGTCCCAGAGGACGTCAGAGCTTCAAACGCACTAAAACACAACCTTCAAACGGCTGCGTGTCATCAGCATTAATGGCTGGACATTGAAGAATCAGCAGAGTGCTGCGTTATCCGAAACTGATCTTTCGGAGAGAAAGAGAGTGTGGGCAGTAAAACACCCGTTGTCATTCATACCTTCTCATTAAATCCCTGAGTCACAGAGGAAGCTCCAGACTGAGCTCACCGACTCTAGCATTTACAACGGTGCGTCATTCAGGATTTTATCATATGTTTTTATTTGTTAGTTTTAAGTCGACATAAGTGGTTTGTGTGCCATGTCGTAGATACAGTGCAGCTTTTCCAGTGATTATAGGTTAAGTTGTCTGATAGGAACCATGCTCCGGTCCTCATAAAAGTAAATGCATCACAGTATGACAACCTGTCTCAGCTGCCATGCCGACATCTAAGGAAATGCAACTTAAAAGTAAATATATTTAACAAATAGTAGCAATTAAAAATGCATTAAAATTCCACAACATTAATGTATGTTCGATGCCTTATTTTTAAGACCAGCTTTTAATTTGAAGGTAAAGTTATTTGTCTTTTTGGTTACAAAGTGAGGCCTCGTTTCAACTCCTTCTAAAAAGCCATCATCCTACTCTAACAGTAGATGCTCTACTAAATTAAGACTGGACAAAATGTCTTCATTGGATCATTTTCATTCCAATTAGATATCCATCCTGCTGGACAGACTGTCACTGAAGCACACACCTGGCACAGATGGTGATGCATAAGGTGCTAAAGGTTTTCACAGATTATTTGTCTCACACCAAACTGTCACCGCATAGTGACAGTTTCAACAAGTCTGTAATGTTTTTTGTTTTTATTCAGTTCATTCAGTTGCATACTGTAGCCTTAATGGCACTAAACCAGTGCTGCCCAGTATCTATGTTTTGATTTAGTGGAACTGAAGAACCTGATCAACAGGACTGCGCTGTGTTTGGAAACACCTATCATATTCCCAACTGGCTGAGTTACAGCGACTGAGCGGGATCCAAGATTAAATCATCTGAAGGATTTTCTTTGATCCTTAGCCAATACCCCAATGAATTATGGTTTTTAAATGATGTGTGGGGATAATCCAGAGACCTTCGTCGCACCCAAAAACCGTAGAATAACAATGCAGTAATCTTCTACTTTGAAAAGGAAAGACGGGAAGAAAGGAACGGCTTGCAATAAGTTATGTTGTCAACTTTGTTTTCCTATATGACATGAGTGGGTCTCTTAAAAGTGTTTGAAGTAATAAGACAAAAATCTTGTCTCAAAAAGGTTTTACAGTTGTCATAAAATACTTCTGGGGAATTTTATTAATCAGGGTGTTACAGCATTAACAGTTGCAGAGAAACTTTTTATCCTACGCCAACATGACAACGATTGTCAAATAAGTTGCATTTCCCCTGTTGAGTGCTATAACCGTTTCTGTTTCATATGCAGGTAATATGGGCTATGAGGTTCTCAAAGTATGATAACCAAGATTTATCACTGTGGTCACACAGAAATTAGAAATAAAATGCGTAACAATCTAATTGCTCTCTAATTTTCATTTTTCCTTCTGCGGTTTGTGGATTGTTGTAACAACAACTTTACCATAATAGCGATAAGTGGCATGATTTTAGTTTCTACGTCATGACTGTGTTGTTCCTAATTGGAAATATATTTGAACAATCAGCAGATTAATATCCCTGTAGCAACCTTCCATTATCCACCTCTGTAGTTCTGACCAAAACCTTTGACTTCATGTTTTCATATTTTATTTAGTGCGACTAATTGCATGGCAGGGCCAGGCATGTTGTAAATTGGAGCTGGTAGTCCTCTGATATTAAAATAGACCTTGTCAAGACTCAACTCATTGTGCTATGCTTGGTTTCATGAACCCGGGATCTTTCTAATAGTAAGCAAATACTGTCTATGGACCAGGAGTAGTGTTGCATTTTATTCTGTGACATTTTATGACATGCTGAGTGCAGCTTGTTTTGTGTGATGAAACAAAAAGTTGTTTTCAGTTTTACTTTAATTAAAGTTGTTTGAGGAGGACTGACTGAGTGTCTGGCTGCTGGGTGGCAAGTCTAGTGAGGGCAGAAGTGCCTGCAGAAGGCTTAGCTTCAACAATAAATCACTCCTACATAGTCACACATTCACGCAGGCCTACTCATTACCCACTTGAGTCATACAGAAACTGCTCAGGTGAGCTCACCCGTGTTAATACTTCCACTGTCTGGATTTAAGTCTTCAGCAAAAACAAATATTAAACATGTATATTTGTTTCTTGTTTGTTTCCGACAGTCCTACTGGCACCAGAGCTCAGAAGAGGCAACTGCACGCTAGTACTGAAAATGAACTTCCAAATAAACCCACTTGCTCCCTTGTAACCGTGATTTTACTGTAAATTGCATGCTGTTAAAGCACTTCGTCAGCTGCAAAGACGCTTCATAAAGCGAGGCTGCGTATTTATGCGTATTCAGTTGTGGTGGATGCCTTTTTTAGTCCTACAGTTTCAAATTATTTGCCATGTTATTTCAGACCATCTTGGTTGGTTTTTGGGTGGTTGACTGGAGACATGCTGTGACACGTCGGTGTTTTGATTTCTGCTGTGGAAGGGAACCCCTCCTTAACTGATGTCTGACGGTGATTGAGATGGATCGCAGGGAGGGAGGGAAGGAGACATGAGGCAGAGGGTGAGAGCCATGGGCTATAGGAAAAGGGGAGGGTGTGTCTGGGAAACTGAGTCGCTTTAACATCAAAGATGACCCTAGTCAAAATTCTGCAAAGACCTTGCATTAGGCCTGTAGACGCTGCACTTTATCATCGTCTCTTCCTGTTTGGCAAAGGAAGGCCTTATCCTCAAAACCCCTGTTCAGGCATATGGAAATTAGAGGAGTACGTCATCCCTTAAGCTTGTGAATGTGTACATGAATGAAGTGCTTTGGAGTCCTCTGGACTTGATAAAGTGCTATACAAGTACAGACCATTTACCATTCTTTTTGCTGTGATGCACACCTACAATCAGACATGCATCCAAGTTATGACTGCCAGCTACACTTTGAGAAATTCAATCTTCTGCATAACATATTTGTCAATGTTTGATCAACAATGGTTAAAGCAAAAAACTATGTTTAGCTGAGATCATATTCTGACCTTCTTAATGTTATAGAGATTTAGATAAAGTCTAACACAAATGTCTTATCTGGACGGAAGGACAAAGCCGGTATTTGACTTCGAAAACAGAAATCATTGTGGTGATGCCCTAAAATCATTATAGCATCAGAGATTTAAAAATAAGTGAATGCATTTTTCCTAATACAATGGCATAGTTTTGTGAAAAAAAGAAGAAAATCCTTGTCAATGTTAAACTGGGGATCATGTAAATCTGTCTTAGATGTGCAGTGGGATATGTTTGAGGGTCAGTGCTGAGACACTTGTATATTTAACCAGAGCAAGATTTTCTTTACCAACATTGTCAACCTCAATTTTTGCCTTGTTCTTGTGGAAAATTGTCTCAGAATTTATGAAATGCTGATTTGATAGTTTGTTTGTTAACCTCTTGCTAGAGATGTCCTAATCTGATACAATATAGCTAATACATTTAATGCTAGGTGCAGGTCATTCAGTAAATTATATATAATCAAAAGGTTTATTTATGTCAAGGATTCGTTTTAAAAAGTAAAACTTGTTTATTGTAAAGATTAATACTGGTATTAACAGTGTTTATCTGTCAATTTTACCATTTTAGCTTAGAACTAATGTAAATCCCAAGACGTTTTCCGAAAATTTAAATAAAGATTGAAAGCTTGATTGATAGTATGTCCATGTATTTTTGATAAATCAAGCACAGTAATAACATATTGATTATACCAGTCTGCCACTGACTTCAAGCAACATCGATTATAATCGACTCTTCTTCCTCCACATCCATTGTATATTGATTTACAAATGCATCCAACTTTTATATTACAAATGATTGTCCTTAGCCAAAAGGACAATTATCCCTAAAACACATCGATTCTAATACAGGTCGATTTTGACCCACTTATACAAAAGTGTAGGATCTTGTCACCCATCCCTCTAAGGATTAATGCCATCTAGTCAACACAGAGATACTTTTCAAAGCATTTTGTTTTTCTCATTGTAGTTATTGTATAGCTAAAAACCAACAGCAGTAATGAAAAATGTTCACAAACATGGAAAAACTGTTCTGTTTAGTGCAAAGTTCTTAAATATATAAACTCATGAACAAGTTCATGTGAATGCATTTTTGCAAAAATACTGCTTTGATCCAAGACATCTGTACAAAAAGTTGGTATTGGTTTTATTTTTTGCAGAAAAGTTGGAAAACCCCCAGGACGCATCCAACCAAGTCGGAACAGGAAACGAGACACGACATTTTTCAAAATCTGGAGCCAAGAAAACTTCTGAAAAAGGTGAGCTAATGTCTTTATATACATCTACACTTAATGTATACATTAGTTCCGTCTCCTGTTTTGCTTTAGAGTCTGTTCATGCATTACTCTATGCTTCAGCTACCCAATTAAATAAATGTTTTCTGGAAAGATGAGAGGATTTTAGTGGCAGAAAGTCATTTGAGCTTGTCAACGAGTGAAGTTTTATTTTTAAGTTAACAAGTACAAGCTTGCTCACCGGTGCTTTTCAGTCGGACCTCTTCTACCAGACAGTTCTTTGTAATGTTTTATCCAAAGTCTTTGTCACCATATTATGGAGAGAATAAAGACGGAGGCAGCTGGTAAACATTGGTTTTAGAGGCTACAGGCACTCACAGGTTTCATCAGGTCCCTTTCAGCGAGAAGGTTATTCATCCTCTCTTTAACTCTCTTACTATATTTTCTTGTGTAGGTGTTAAAAAGGGGCTTGGTTTTAAGAAAAGAACATCACTCACCTCCCTTAGAGATAATCTCCTAAGGAGGTTGTATTATAAGGCATCAGTGGTAGCAAGTGTCGGTGTAAATATCAGAATCGAAAACTCAACATTTTCAGTCTGTAGCCACATCTGAATGATCACTGATGTGTTTTGATAAAAGCTTAGGACTCTGGCTTTCATTTTTTTTTTTTATTTGATACAAAATGACTAATATAAAGCATATGTTTTGAATTTATGGTTAAAAACAGTTTGGCTTTATTTCATGCTTTCTTTAAAGTCTATATCCAATGCAAACATAAACCTATTATACCCTCTTGAGCTTGAATATGGCAGGGATTGCAGTGCAGTAGTGTGCAATCTCAAGACAGAGTCTGGGTTTTAATCTGATTGGTAGTTTGTGTGGGCAGGACCGTGTTGCACAAATTAGTGCCAAATTATGTTTTTCTTTTGTTTTGTTTTGTTTTTAAATGCTTAGTGTTTGAGCTGGGTGTTGAGGTAGAAAATGTTATCATTTAGATGAGCTGTTGCTCGTTACATAGATGTGCAATATGCCTATACTGGCTATTGTATAGCATGTGCTTAGATTGATCTTGTTAGCAGAAGTGCTTGCAGGACCCAAAATTGGGTCTGTTTTGAAGCACAGTGTTAAAGAAAACCAAATAAATCACAATCCAATCTCGGTACCAGTTTGCTGTTATCAGTTGAGATGGGGGAAGCACCAGATCTTGGCTTCCTTTCTGAAAGTGGTGGCATAAATATCCCTCAACATAAACAGGAGATATATGCTGTAGAGACCATGACTGTGTGCATGAGGGACGGGACAAGTGAGTCTTTGTGTTCACAGCTTGCCTAAGCAGACAGATTCTTCCCCCCTGTGTAAATATGGAGAGGAACTGATAACATTCATTTGTGTACAACAAGGACACATTCACACACCAAAGTACGTGTACTGTACGCTCACCGAGCGGTGTCAGTGGGGGTTATCCTGTAGTGGAATGATGAGTCGTTTTGTGAAAATAACTTTGCATTGGACTGTTGCTGTCGGTTCACTGTAGCTAATTGGTGCTCAACAATAATTGCTTGGGAAATGAGACAAATATTATTCCTCAGTTAGATTTCCTACAGTTTGGATCCCTGCAACTCAAAAGCTTTTCAATGGTAGAGAACCTAAATGAATAACAATCTACGGTGTTTCCACATGCAGACACAGTTCCAGGGGGTGTGAGTTTGCTGACCCGTGTGCTGCGCATGGCGCACCGGTACCTTCTCAGCCCTTTGGGTCGGCAGGGAGTTGAGGAGAAGCGTTCACAAACACTGGCTGTGCCGAGACGCCGGAGTCCTGGCCGCGTGTTCCGGAGACGAGCCTCGGCTTCATTTACACAAGCTCAGGTGAAAATGTTATCCATGCATCTCATTGTTTAGTTTTTATCTGCTTGGTCAGTACAACGGTGCAGCAAGCAGCCGATTTGCTTAACTCTGCATAAAAACAAGAAGCAGGCTATTTGCCTCATTTGTCATCACAATAACCACGAATATGTAACAATTAAAGCACAAAACCTTTCAGCTGGATATTACTTTTTGTTATTGTTTTCCTTGCATTAAAAAACCGTGGTGCATTCATAGGAATACCGGAGGTGTTGGACACTCCAAGTAACACCATTACTAGTGTTTGTGCCAAACCAGTTTGCTGAACCTTCTTGGCTTCTTTTTTAGTTTCAATTAATCAAAAGCTTATTTAACAAAGCCGATACAACTGTGTTTAGAACTGCCTTAGCTCCTTAAAAAAAGGAATCTGAAATATTTCTCAAATCAAAGCGTGTCGTCAAAATCCTCACCGTTAGACCACGGCCACTTGCTTGAGCAGTTGAAATGAGGCTGGATGGATTGCTGCTTTTCCTTTTCTATTCAATATTTTGAATATTTCCATTAAAAACCGAGGCTCATAAGGCCAGACAATTTTTTTTCCAAGTGATTTTGTGTGATTTGTAGCTTCAGTTTCTCATTCCTGGCTGAAAGGAGCTGGTACCCATTATGCTCCTCAGCAGCTCTGGCAATCTGCTTTAAGGTTTCACATGTTGTGAGATTGGTTACAACTGGTTGTATTATTTACTGTTACCTTTCTATCATCTCAAACCAGTCTGCATTATCTATATTCCTTTTTCTTTTTGTAAGCCTAAGAGATGGTGTTGTGTGAAAGTGCCAGTAAACCAGCGGCTTCTGAAACACCCAGACCATCTCGTCTGGCGTCAGTAACCATGTGAAGTTTATACTGACTTTAAATCTCCTTTCTTCCTCACGCTGGAGTTCTTTGAACTTCAGCACAGTCTTGATGCCTAAGTGCGTTGCTTGCTGCCACAATCTGCTGTTTGTGGTAAGCTGTTGAACAGTTGTACCTAATAAAGTGGCCTGCAAGTGTGTAGGTTAACAATGTTGTTCTTCAACATCTGCTTTATAGGGTGTGGCTTTTAGCCTAATTTCCCAGGAAGGATGTTTCCTTCTCCTCTGGCTTTCCGAGACTTTATTATTAAAATCTCTTTCTTTAACAGTAAAGATTATTTTTAGCTCTTGAATCGATTCTGATCCTCAGAGGAGTTTAAATGCCTCCAACAAACCTCAAAGAATCAGTCAAATTATGTTTTTTTTAAAAAACTCTGCTCACTTTAGGGTCTAATGCCTTGAGCTTAAGCCAAAACAGGCTTGAGTGAGAAAATCGCACAAAGTTAGCATGTGACTTAAAACATTTTGACACAACATGGCTTATCCTATTATTGAGCTGATCTTTCCTAATATTTGACAACAAAGGGCTTATGATTATAAAACTGCAAGTGTTGGAGAATACTTGCTCCTGAAAATCACGTAATTTAAAATTGTGTAGTTATACAATGTCTGTGATTTGCTAAAGCTAGTTGCTATGGGTTTAAAATGATTTTTTCAAAAGCTATTGCTGAATTCAGTGCAGTTTAATGGCATTAGAGTAATAACACCGTTTTTCCTCAGACATTCAGACAAGATGCTGCATGTGCAGCAACATTATGAAATGCCACCAATTACCACATAAATTGGTTGCTTTGCAAGGTCTTTCCAAGTTCAGCCCCCAGAAAATGCACTTTGATACTTCAGCTTGCTACTCAAAGGATTATGAGTGTATGAAACCAAGGCTTTATATAATTATTTTGTTACGAACTTGTAAACTGTGGCTGTGATTGCCCTTTGGAGTCGCATGGTGGTCTAGAAGTTGATCATAGATTTCTTCCTTTGTTGGGCGATTTAGATTTAGTTTACATGGTCTGGAATTGGAAAAACAACATTCAAGAACAAGAGATTAATTTGTCACTACGTAACTTATGTAGTGGAACTACATAAGTTGTTAAAATATGACAAAATAATCAATGACATTTATACGGTTTTAGTACACTTTTCAAATACAACTCTTTCTAATGGATTTGTGCTTCCGTCAGTATTTAGAGTTGCACAAACCAGTCAAAGAGACTGTTAATAAACACAACAAGGAGGAAATTGATACATTTCATTTTGCCAGACTTAATGAATATTGAACGTCCCAATATTTCTGTCTTTAACAATATGGGATTTATTTCAGTTTTTTGTCTTTTTTCTTAGGTGAGATTGAAAAGGCAGAGCAAGCAGAAAAGTAGCATCCACCAGCCTGAAGGACAAGGGGGCGGTGGAGAGGTGGCTGTAGCCCCTGTTACTGGGAACAAACCTGCTGGCTGTGGGAAAAGTGAAAGGTTAGAACATTTAATTTTTTCAAGCATGAAACAACAAACTTGCTGCTACTTATTTTCAATACACTTATGAAAGCATTATTCTTATTTGACTTTGGGTTTAGCAGTACTCCTAAGTACCAACATATTTCAGCTGCTGTTTTCTTCATATGTGGATGTTTCATATGAAAAAAATATGGACTAGACAAGAATCATCAAGCACATGAAACATATAGTAAAGCTTTCTGAAACTCATGCTCATTTAATGTTTATGATGCCATAAATCGTTTTCTCAGCATTTTATGATCCTTTTTATTGCCCCAGCTGTAATTTATATGACTGTCTCACTTTTCATCGTCAACGTTTTTTTATTTCTCACTAAAGTAGCTCAATCTTGATTCCCACAATATATGCTTTTTTCCCTTCAGCTATAAGGGCTGTAAATTCCCTTTTCTCTGTGATGTAACCTCAGATTAAATCTGAGTTAAGAGTTCATCTTTTCCAGGTTTTGTTGGTCAGCTGGCCGCTGATCAGAACATTGGAACAAAGGCCTATATAAACCAAGTTCTATACATTAACTTTGAATTATTCAGTAAACATTTTTCTATTGTTTTCTAATATTTTGTCCAATTATCTGGAAAATGGCAGCACAGACGCACATTTGCTCATAAAAACATGCAAATCCTTCATGATTTGTTTGTTTCCTGTTAATTTATTTTCATTTAATGTTTCTCTGATTCCCACACGATGCACACTTTGCAGCTGTTTGCTTGCAAATCAGGCTTGCTACGTGTGAAGATGCACGCTTATGGAAGGGATCATTTATATGATCTTCCTGGAGCCATGGAAGCTGTTTCAGTAATGTTAAAAATTTCTGCTATTCCACAAAGTCTTCCTGTTTTTTTTGTTGTTGTTGATAAAGCGGGTCAGTTTTCCAGCCACATTCAGAATTTCTCAATAGTCCTCTAATCTTCTCATTGTAATGCTGCTCCTTTTGCCCTGTCAGCACATGGCAGACAGCAGAAACATTCGGTACCTTTTGAGTGGTTTGTGTGTTTGTATTTATCTGTGCATCCTCCCCTGTGTGAATGTATGCACAAAGTTGCACCCATGCTTCAAGAATGCTTGTAATTCCTCGCAGCTTTGCTCTTTGTGTCGAGTGGATCAGGTTATTTGAAGCATGCGGTGGGTCATCGGGGGTCACAAAAGGGATTATTGTTATTGTGTGGCAAATTAGCTGTAGACAAGAGGAGGCAACAGGACAATCGTCAGCTTGCTTCAATGTTAAAAAGAATGCCAGGAACTTAAAAAAACCATATGAGGGTTCAGAAAACATGACAGATGTTTGACTGCGTACTTATAATTGTAGTAAAACTGCATTTAATGAATTTGTCCACCACCATTTTGCCATAGCTTTCTTTGTGTGGGGTGGTGTAATATTTTAACTTGACTGATGGTTCTTTCCAGTACATAAAAATAACTCGACTCAAGTTGAGAAATTATTTAGAAAGTAAAAATAATCTACAGTACGATTACATTTAATGCAAGCAAACCACAAACGGGTTGTTTTAACAGTTAACTGACAGCAGCTCGTACAGTCTCACAATAATTAAAAGAAAAAGGCCCAACAATATTGGGACATTTTACCTCAACGCAACACCCAAAAGATTAAGACAATAGTTTTTTCCAAACGTTTTTAAAACCAAAAATCCTTGAATTTCAGGATCTATGCATTCATGTCCTGCATTCCAATAGTCTGTGACTTGTTGGGCTTTCTGATGCTTTGACTGTAACTTTTCAGTGACACAAAGGAAAGTCTGACAATTTCACGTGTTTTTGCCGTCATGGAGTTGAAGAATATGCCATCCAGTTTTCCTCCCTGGTGTCTTGCAGTGAGCTTGAAATTTGTCATTCTTAGAGGAACCTTTTCTTTTTTCTTTTTTTCATGGGGATTTTTAAAGCAAAAATAATTATCGTATGTATTAATCTAAATTTCAGTTGCTGAACAAACATTTGGGAGCTCATGTAAACCTACTCTTTGTTCTTCTGTTTGAAGATATCAGCAAACCTTTGAGAGATCTGGTGCAGGGTCTGTTGGCAAAGTGGCTCATCGTCGTAGCAACCGCATCCGTACTCATGCCAGAGCGAAATCTCATCGTCTTCCTCGAAATGAGAGGAGCTCAGTGGACCAGAATCCTAACTCCAGTGCGATTCTCTCCTCCACCACTCCCTCGAGTCCCCAACCCACCAGTGCTTCTCAAAGTGGAGAACCCCATGAAACATTCAACGCAGCTCTCATCAGGTAAGATTAACAAGTTACTTTTGCTTTCCAAGTAGCTTTAAATTTCGAAAGCTGTTCTACACTCATGGAAAACAAAGGAGGCATGATGTCTTTCTGCTATAGGATTTTTCAATTCTTTCAGTTTTATTTCAAGCATAAAAATAAGCCAAAGAGTTTGAAGAAAAGTTGCAGCCACTTGTGTTGTAGATTCCCAACAACAAACAAAATAAATCCCCTTAATCCTAAACTTAGCTCTGTGTATTCTTCTATACAATGAACATCAAGAACTCCAAGAAAAAGTTTCTCTCTGCTGGACATGACCCTGCAGCCAACTCTTACTCCTTTGCGGAGTAAGTTATTTATCCAGTGAAGACATTTAGTTGAATGCACAGTATACTACAACATGCTGACTTGACTTTAACAAAGGTTTATATGAAACCATACACCACAGACTGTAGCCTGACCTCTATAAGAATGAGTGTGGAAACTCGCTTTTACCCTCATCGACAATTTCTTTAGAAAGATATGTGTACCAAAAGAGCAACGTTTTAGGACATGTTAAAAATGCCAGCACTGCTTAGCTTAATTCTAATAGTCATGATTTTCCAAACCAACCCCTGGGAAGACCCAAATGGTCATTAAAGAGCTCAAACTTGCAGAGTTAAGCTTTTTTTATTTTATTGTGAGATGACGGATGTAATGGAAAGCTGTGGTCAGAGTTAAAGTCTGTATGGTAAGCAGAGGCAGCCACATCAGAGTTTATCAGGTTTCACACAATCAAATGAGCAGCTCGTAATATTCAGTCAGTCCTGTTTAAGGCTTTGGTTATAGGAAGTGGGCTTGTTTTTCAGACTGTAATCCCCCACATCAAAGATCAGTTTTCCTCCTCTCAATTTCCTTTAAAACTGTTGGACTTCAGGGGAGGCAATTAGAGGGCTGTCACTACTATAAATTATTTGTTGTAAACTAGGTTAAGTGTTATGTGTATCACATATTTTGTTATTTTTACCCTTTTTTTTATTTAACAACCTAAAGGGGTTCCTCTTTTGTTGTATTTCATAAATATGTCTGAATAATGTGTGGGCAAAACAAGTTTTTATATATTCAGTCAGCTGACGCAAAAAACCCGTCAAAATATATCGATGTGATCGTTTTTTTGTTTTTTTTATTTAGCGTATTATAACAAAACAAGCCGACCATCTTAGGCAGGGGTCCCCAAACTACGGCCCGCGGGCCGGATCCGGCCCGCCACGTCATTTGGTCCGGCCCCCTGAACAATGCCGGATCCGGCCCGCCTGCTCATACCAGAGAGCATTCAGTGTTTTTTTTCATATATTGTATTTTCCAGTTTATATGTGGATTTTTCTTCAACCACCAGGGGGCTTTTGAGCAAATGTGAAACTTACTTTCCCTCAATGGAATATATACTCGTCAGTCACCGTTTCACTCACGGTTTTTTCCATTTGCATTTTGGGTAAAAATCTATCCAAAAGCGCGAATGTGTCGTCGTCTCCCCCGCCCCCCGCTCGACAGTTTCAAATACAGACCCCCCCCCCCCCCGCTCGACAGTTTCGAATACAGAACAACCCCCCCCCCGTCGATAAGAATTTCTTTGTTTTTTTTAACTGCAAAAACTAAGACCGGCCCCCGACCACAGAAAGGAACAGCTATGTGGCCCTCGCAGGAAAAAGTTTGGGGACCCCTGATCTTAGAGGACGACCCTCTTGATACAAGAGAAAACTCAGATTTTTAGGAAAATGGCCACTAATCAATTAATCTTTGGTCAATCGATCAGATCAATCATCTCTAGATTAAGTCATCAATTGAGAACAACAAAAAGGTAAGGGTGCAACTTGAAGGGTTTTGTTTATATAATGAAAGCTATTTAAAAATAAGATTAGTTCTGAATTTGCATTATTATAGTAAAATCTTATTTTGTTTCGTCTAGAAAAGGTGTCATTTTAATTAATCGACTTTTTTTTTTTCAGAAAGCACGTCAAAAAAATTTTATTTACTGAATAAGTCCATAAATAAATGGTGCAAATACAATAAATCTATTAGTAACCACGGTTTTCTTATGATATGTGCTGCCACGGACCAGCGACGTGACAGCTGGAAGCAAATTGTTGCGTTTCTAGTTTTCAAATATGAAATGAATTTGTGTGACTGACGGACTCACAAATTCAGGAAAGTGAAACGCCTCCTGTTGAGTTTTCCACTCGTGCATCTAAGCAGGGCGGAAAAATAAACTTGTAATTTCCTGCTTGGTGAGCTACACACCTTCTGAACATTTTGTCCTGTTCAAGAATTTTCCAGGAAGTCGATGCACTTGGAGTAATAATTTAAAATCTGCTTATTGCTTCAAATGCATTGTGGTGCCACAATTTCAATTAATAAACATTATTTTGACTGACCATCCACAACAATACCAAGCTGAGAAACATGCAGCAAAGATCCGTGATAACAGACGTTCATGAAATTAAGCCTAAAAGATGTGTCCCAGCAGGACATACAAACATAGCAGCGATTTGTTTAAAATCTCTAAATAATTTATGTTCCTTTATGGATGTCTTTTGGTTTCATTTGTGTTTTAGAACATAACAGCAGTAAATAATTTCAACCAACTCTTGAAGCTCCTAAAACGCTACATTAGCAGTAGAATTGAAATCCTTTCTCTCTGTAGACAAGCTGGGAGCTGTAAAAACTTTTAAAGTTAAACATAATTTATAGTTTCTTCTGGGTTTTCTGAAAAGTAATGCTGAGAAATTTCCACCCATCCCTTCTTCTTGGTTCTTTTCCACAGAGGTCTTCCCTGAAGGTTCAGCTATAATACTGCCTCTCGCATCACCGTTTTCTGGCGTACTTTTCTACCTAAGTAATCTGTATTCTGTTGGATACAGTGGAAACGGATTGGGATAAGTGCCTAAACTTGCACAACCGATCACTAGTTTTATTGTTCGTGTTTCGCTGTCAGTTTTGACAACGTTAAATGCTCATCCGTCTGTCCTCTTTCAGGAAAGTATTTAGTAGAACAGCAAGCAGGATGGCATGTTTTTCAACGTAAGCAACTCATAAATTAACGAAACTGACAAACGTGCCAGGTGACTAGCTCAACCAGTTATTTGGCAGTCATATTTGAACAGGCTGTTCCATGTTTAAACACATATTCACGTTGCATCAGGTTAGTTTTATGTTGAATACATAATGTTTATGTTTTCTATGTTGTAGTTTCAGAATGAATTTTTAAATGCACTGGGTTTTTTTTGCATTTTTTTTTTTTTATGGAAGCTGCGTGTGTGTATATAAATTAAAACGAAGGCACACCTCGGATGACATTCCAAAACATTTTGGATTTTTTTTTTTTCTTATTCTTTCATTTTACAAACACAATACAAATAATTATTTAGGATGTAGTAATTATTTAACTAAGAGATGCTGGTGTTTTATTAATTCCGACAAAGGTTAAATACAGGGTTGAAAAGCTGCAACTAAATCTGTATCCAGCGAGGGGGTTAAAGTCATAACCGCTGTTTATGAGGACAGCAATTAAAATGCAGAAGCTTAACCTAATTAGGCAGAATGTTCCCCACAAAATAGCGGCAGTGCGCACGTGACTCTGCTCTCTGCCAGAAGGGGACTAGCTGGAGAAAAAAAAAAAAAAAAAGAGCATCGAGCTCGTCGTGCGTTTGTCGGCTGAGGCTTGTCATCTGATCCTTCAGTGTTGTGGGTCGTATGCTGAGCAGTGTGGGAGCCACTGTCGTACTCACTTCTCTTCTCCTCCCACCTGGGGAATCTGGTTGTGTTCACATGTTTTATGGCACACTTAGTAATTTGCTTTTGTGTTGTTTATCCTTCTAGCAGCGGAGAACAGCTTAAAAAGAACCCCACTATTTCTTTCTATTGCTAACTATGTGGTTCTTGAGAAACGTATATCCAGCCCATTCATGTCCTTGTTTGTGTGTTGTGGTGTTATGTAACAGTGTTGAGAGGTTACAGGGTGGATGAGTGATCAAACACAGACAGAACAAATTCTATGCAAAGAAGCAGAGCGGCAGTGAAAACAGTGGAAGTGTTTGGTGCAAAGACACACAAAAGGGACCCATCCGCACAAATCCAAGCCAGTCAAGTGTCGCTTTAATCACTGTGTCCTGTTATTTAAGGTAGAGTCAGAATGAATCGCACAATGTTTTAGTTAAGTTTACAGATTCAGAGTCACAGCTGACGAGTTTGGTATTTGCTGTCAGTGGGGGTTTCTATTAGAATGCCTGTCCAGGGATTTTCCGCAGGAAATTAAAAATGGTCAAATTTCTGTCGCCGGTCAGCATGTATGTTTAATAAACATGAATGCCTCCCTTAAAAAGCTATTTGTTGCTTTCGCCACTGTAGTCTTGAGAAAAAATCCATCCACATGACAGAGTATTCTAGTTTGAAGTGCAGTATAAAGTGGTGTCGTAGATCATCAGTTCTGCTTTTTCTTTTTTAAATGTGCTCAAAATTATTGCCCCGTTTTTCTCTTCAAGGGCAGATTTAATGGAAGGGACATCACTCTCCCATTCTTCCATCTAAAAGCTTGAGGTATCAATCTTAGTTTTCTGGTCGGTCTTTCGACAAACACAATTAAACTCCATGATGGCACACTAAGCTGGTTTGAAATATGATCACTTTAATTGCTAATATTGTTATGATGTCATAATGGATCCACTTTTTGCTGATTTAACCTTTTAGCCAAATGCCCCGGCACCCTCCGCACTGTCTGCAGATTGCTATTCCCTTGAAACCCTGCACCATTCTAGTCTTTTATTTATGACATCATTCCTGATTCCCAGCAATTCCCGGCTGTTGTTTGGTGTGCATTTCAGCTGGCTTCAGCGGTACTAACTTTTAACAATGTGAATGCCAAGACTCTGCGGGTCACACTCGAGTGAAAAGGGGGAGAAAGAAAGAGTCCCACTGATATCCCACACCTCGGCGTTTGTTTGATCAAAGACTCTGCCTCCAGCATTTCAGGCTCACAAACAGTCAGAGCCTGGCAGAACCAACAGAGCTAGCTCCGTGAAGAAGAAATGCAAAACTTGTTTTACTAAATTTCCTTAAGATTCTGTTTAGCAAAAAGGTTTTGCTCAAATTAAATGTTATTCAGAATATTAAAAAGATTAAATCTGATATAATTTCCACATTTGGGCATCCATTCGCGCACAGCTGTTTTTCTCAGTACTAATGTGTTGAACTTTTGTTGCTTTTGCATCAAGTATCAAGCATCATCTAGCATCTCATAACTAGCATGTTTTCTTTCACAAATTGCAATGGTAATCACATACCGCGATGCTAATATAACTTAAAAGTTTATGCCATGTCTCCCTCAAATATTCCAAATAATTTAGCATACTAAAGTAGACTACTTTAATTATGATTGTTGTATTTACTCATCTTGTACCTAGCGGTTGACAGGCTAAGCTACGTCTTTTCTTACCCTGATAGCTGTGAGTATCAAGGTAACAAAAGACCTTCAAGTCCAAGAATTTGTCCTTTTTCAAGTTTATTGGTTTGCGAATTCACGACGGTGACTTCCTTCGCATCAGCAAATGAAAAGGATGTCAAATTAAGCAAAGATTTTGAGAAAAGGAGACTTTTTCCTTATTTTCCTCTTTTTCTTTAATAGATTTGCAAAAACGGGAAGTGCCCCACATCAGGAGACGTTACTTCCGGTTATGAAAAAGGCCTATTAAAGCTAGCATAAAATATTGCAGTAAATTAGTGAATAGTAATAAATCCCTGAATGAAGAACGGCCAAGATGTCTTGTGGAGGCTAAATAGAAAAGGGTCCCCCTCATGCTAGCTGTACACAGAAGTTAGATTGGATTTGTTGGCCATAAATTACTTTGAGCAATAGTTATCTTTTTTTCTCCCAAGGTGACAAGCTATGTGTCATTCCTTATTGAAAAATAGAAAAAGCATTGCTTGTGAGACGTTGCCTAGAAACGTGTCATAAGACATTGCCCATCCTCAATCTTCCTGAAAAGGTTTTGTTTGAATGAAACTCTGTGCAGTGAATGGAAAAGGTCACAGTTAATGACTGTAATGCTAACACCTTGGAGGTTAGAAATATAAAAGGAAATGGAGCCTGGCGAAAAAAGGACAATAGACACTGTAAGTCCTCTGGTGACCAGGGAGTGTAGAGGTATTTATTTATTACATGGTCGTATTTCTTGTCATCTTTTTTTTCTTCCCTCAACACTTTTGACCCTTTTTAAGCCGTTTTCTACACCTGCATGGATGTGTAACTTGCCAAGACCTGGCTCAGTTTTAAATGTAATTTAACTTAAACAGCAAATTTTAATTTAGGTTTATTTAGTCTTTTCTCTAGAATGCATTTGTTTTAGAAACAATTTTATTAATCTGACATCTTTTAGATTTTGTTTTACTACATTTGATGCTTATAAATGTACATCAATTCAATTTACTAAAATATGAAATCATTCATGAATGTTTGACCATTTTCTGTCTTCAGGTAAAAAAAAATATTGTTGCAAAAGTGTTTTGTCTTTTTTATTATTTTTATGGATGAAATAGAAATTACATTCCACAGTACACGGAAACAAAGATCAACTTTCATTTGAAATCACAAAACCCAATAATCTTAAAAGAAAGGTTGTCTCTTGTATATGACAAATAACAAATGCATTGTGTACAAAATAACCATCGTAAAATATAAATTAATTTTCTCAAGTTAGAGTTTATTGAATGTTGAAAACTTGAACAAGTCTGGAAGTCCTGGGATGTATGTGACCTTCCAGCAGAAATTTTCATTTGCAGAGCGTACTTCATGTTCATGGACTGAAGGCGGTTTCTTGCATCCTGTTGGTCCTAGTTTCACATCCTCTGAACAGTGAGAAAGGAAAACGTTGTGTTTGAGAAGCCCTGAAAGCTCACCCTGATCTTATGCTCCTCGTGTTTTAAACAAACAGTCATGCTAGAGTTCTTTAGTAACTTCCCTCTACTTCCTGTACCCATATGTTAGATTGTATCTGATACTGTTCTGCGAACACCTGCTGAGGACAGGATGGGGGGGAGATGGTGCTGTAAAGGTTGGTGATGTATGACTAAGTCTATTGTCTCTGTTTTAGAAAGATGGAGCCTGTCACCAAGTTGTCAAAAAGACATTTGTTGGTAAAAAATAATCAGCCATACAAAGAAAGGACGCACTAACCAGACATCAAAAGACACAACAGTAAGTTATTGGCTGGTTTTATCACCAAACAGTATTTTTAAGTCAAACCATCGTTGGAGGTGGGTGTTCTTCTTTGTCTCGCTTTTCCTTCCTCCCACCACGCTTGTTTGAGCTTCGCCCCAACCTTAGCTTATTGTCTTCAGACCTATACAGTCTGGTCTGTTTGGTGGAACTTGTTTGGCAGTAAAATAGTTTTGTCATTTTATATTTTAAAATAAATTACCGTTTATGTTGGATAACACTGTTCAGTAGGCACAGTTAATATCAAATGCAGCTAAAACGGATAGCTGGTGTCGGCACAGGCCAATGATGTTTACGAATGCTCTGTACTGAACTAGAGGTATTGTCAACTCGCTCTATAATTCATAAAGTTAATCTAGTGATGCAGATTTGCGTTTAGAACTTGTAGGCTACTTTATTAGTTACACCTATTCAGTTGCTTGTTAGCTCAATTAATCATGCGTTTTCAGCTTCTAGAAGGGGTCTGAAGGATTTATGGAAATTCAAAATGAGTGTCAGAATAGAGGAAAAGGGAGAACGTAAGGGTGTTTTAAATGTGTGTAGCTGTTGGTGCGATGTGATATAAGATTTCTATCAGCTTTGAAATCAAAACGTTTTATTAATTTTCTAAATTTGGGACCGGCTGTTCCAGGAAATATTAATTAAAGCTTTACATTTTGAGGAATCCTGCTTCTTTTTGTCAAACATTTGTGTTTTCCTGAAATTTTTGTATTGTCTCTTAAAGATGTACGTGGCGTGACTGTTCCTCAGTGTGAGGAGTGCTTTCATTGGTCAGTATGTCCAATGACAAGGACTAAACAAACTCAGTCCATTTACTCCTACTGTTTTAACTTGAGTGCAGAGGATGTGTCGTCTAAAACGGATGACTGAAGTTGGTCACCTGGAGCGGTCACAAACATCTCAACAGACTAAAGAGGTCCACTTTTCGATAATGTTTTTATTGATCAAATACGACTGTGAGGACAAATGTAGTCACACTTTTGAGTCTTGAAAAGCTTGGAGCTTTGAGATTGCCATGTTCTATGCTGCTGTTGTATTTGTATGCACTGACAGTACTCTCTTTTCTTTCTTTCATTTTGTACTCATGTCAGGTAAAATGAATAGGCCCAGTTCATTGGTGCTTAGAAGGGGGCATTTAAGTCTGCAAAGACTTGCTTATATGAGTTATAATGCGGCGCCAGCGTCGGGGACCCCTTTGCTGTGACGCTGAATGAATCTATAGAGTCCGTCTTTAGTTAAAACCACACTGCTGGTCATACTAAATGGCTGTTTTGTGTCAGATTTGTTCTGCCTGTTACCACATGTAGACTAAAGCCACCATGGCTAACCTGCTCATACTAATTACTCTTTATGCTCTGTAACAAATGAGCCTGAAAGAACTGGCTCAAAGATGCAGACTAAAAAACATTTCCCGCATTTAAACAGTAAATGCTTTCACCACAACTTCATTCTCAAAACACACTGATGGTTTAATCTGAGCATTTCTCAGCTCATAGCGTGCAGGCCCCATTGCACTGCTTCTGATTTTAAGTAAAATCGAACATCAAGGTGTACATAAAAAAATATTTATATATATTAGTTTTCTGTACAGGAAGCTCAAAGTTGTCATACTATTTGTGGAATTGTTACACTGGCACCTAAAAGGAGAACTCAAAAATTCAAGATGGCGATAGATGGTAGAAAATGTGAAATGGTAATTACATTTGCAATAAGAAATGATTATCAAATTGAAGAAGTAAAATATATTACTCTGTGTGCTGAATGTTACATACAAGTATATAATTTAAAAAATTACTGATCTATTGAAATAACGTTTTAATGATATTCAGATCTGGAATATGTCTGCTGTGGGGTAAACATTAATCTTTGTGGTTTGTTTGGACTTGAGTGGTTTGAGTGATGAGCAAATTGCCAAAGGCTGAGTGAGATTATGGGTCTTGGTGCAGTTTTCATTAACATAGTGCTTCGGTAAATATTTTTCCCGTGATGGTTTACTGTAATAATTCTGTCCCAACTGGAATCAGGAATCCATAAAGAAACCTGGTTTTCCTTAGAAAGCAACTTAGCTCCATGTCAGACTTAAAGTGTTGAGCGTCAAGAGTTTCATTTCCAAAAGTAATTCTCTCACACCATTGGTCCAGAGAAGGTAGCAATGGGCCCCGATGTTGTAAATACAATTTTTGCACAACATTTCTCAAAGTGCAAAAAAAATTGTCTTGAAAGTACCAATCACCGTGTGGGAAATATGCTAAACTGATTCTCTGTTCTGATTCTTTTTCCAGAGAATTATCATCCAGACATCAGACCGGTTTGCCCTTCACGAATGCCAGAGAATCAAAGCTGATTTAAAAGCTAAGAACAGCAGAACATGAAAGTACCAACCAGGATTTATCAAAATGTTGAGCTGCAAATCTGCTGGTTGTTTGAAACTGTCTTCTCCAGGAATTTGTTGCTTTCATAACAATTTATTGTTTCATGTTTGTCTTTTCCAATACTTCACACACTTTCTTTTTAATTGCCTCAGAAAGGTTTAATAAAATGCATATTTTTAATTGTCTGATTGGTCCTTTTTTTTTCCCTAGGTTGGTCTTAAGTGAGTGTGTGATGGCGCTGCTTTTTCGTACAGTGCAATTATCTTCACTCACAATGGAAATGAAATTTAATCCTCCGCTGCTACGGTATGTTGACAGATGTCACAGTCTGTCACGCACGCTTTGATTTTAAAATGCTGGTAAAATTGTATCTGGGAGCTATGATGTCTTCAAATGCTTTTCTTGTCTTGGAGCGTCTTGTACGTCTGACAGACTCTTGTCGCAAGCAGAGCTCAAAAGTAACAAGATAGTGAAGCAAGGAATCATTCTCTAGTTGGGCTGAAATCCAAGGTTCGAAGTTTTAACCTACACAAGAATAATAGAGACTTTATCAGGACGGATTTGTGCCTTTTCAAATCAAATCAAATCCAGTCAACAGAATTTACCACAGGTGGGCTTCATTTAACTTGTAGGAATGCCTCCATTTTTAACTTGATTACAAAAGCTTGTGAATACTTATGTAAATATGATTTCTATGATTTCTTGGTTTTCTGTTTCTGATAAATTTGCAAAAACACTCCACAACTTTTTTTATTCAGTATCACAATGTGGTATTTGTGTGTAGAATTTTGAGGAAGGAACAAAGAATGTGATGCAACAAAAAGTGGAAAAACTGAACCGCTGTGAATTCTTTCTAGATATATTAGTGTTGACTTTTGTTTGGGGGAGAAAGAAAAATCTGTCCTCACTGTTTGTGTTTTATTCCTTTGTATACTGTCAAACGCTTCAGTTATCTGAGAAAATGTCAATATAATAATAATAATGTTGCTTGTTTTTGTTTTTTTTCTCCAAAATAGTTATACTATTCTGGCGTTTGTAATGTAAAACATCTCTGCAGTGACCTATTAAAAGTTGTGGAATGTTCTCTGACCTGGTAATGGCTTGACCCTGTAGTTCGGGATGAAAGGCGATCTGTAGAAAGGCGGGGGGCGACGATGCGGAGGCTGCATACCTGCACTCACCTTGGCTGCAAAGTTTCAGTATGCCGTTGTGTAATCAGGGTTCAGTCTGGGAGAAACATTAAACTTCTACTCAGACATGCAAATTCACGAGTGGGGATTTTGTACCTGAATTTCCGGGAAAGAGAATCTATTTTTAATGTCAACTTTTGCACACAGCAAAGCAGTTAAGACTTCAGGTGAACATTAATGCTCGGCTTTGCTCACGTTTTCCGGTAGTCCTCTAAAATGCCAAAATCACAACAAACACATCCAGCACACTCGCTTATTTTAAAAACAAGACATAATTACCATGGCTGCATTCTTACCGTTTTACATTGTTTTACAGGGAGCTTTGTTGTAGGGAGAAATGTCAGGCCTCTGTGAAGTTTCACATGAAGAAAGGCCTGAAAATTGCTGTTTGGGATGAGCAGAGAGATGAAGGATTTAGGGCTGGTAACGTGTTATTACTGCGTCCACAGGGGAGGAAAAGCTGTTGGATTTGTTTTGCTTGTGGTTTCAATAATTCAGAAATGGGAGCAAAACCTTTCGACAGGAAATACTTCTTTTAGTTTTTACATTTGGACTGTGATTGATCAGTTTATTAAAAGAAAATAAATCTTATACCCAAAGGGTGACCCAGGAAACTACAATTTCCAGGTGCAAATAAAAGACACACATTAAGAAAACTTCAGTAGCAAAAAAAAAAAAACTTCATCAGCTGAATGGGATGGTCAGGTTGACACCTTTTTAATGTCCCATGGACAACTACAATAGTCCAGTAAGAGTTAAATTTTTGTATTTGACTCACTGAAATGCCCCTGAGCTGCTTGCTAATTGCTAAACGTTACAGAATGTAGATATTACAAAAGCTCATGTATGTCTTGTTTAAACTAGGCATGCAGTTTTGTTGAACCGCAACAGACATGAAAAAGAAATTCAGTGAAAGTTTGAAATCAACAGTCGGACAGAAACTGCAGGTTAATGATTTCCACCCGTTCCCATCATCTGCCTTGTTGTTGAGCGAATCTACAGTCGCATTCTTTCATCCCAAACAGAAGCAGATGAACTCTATGAAGGGGAAAGACATTTTGGTTCATGCTTTATGGATGGCCAAAGCACCACTTTCGGCTGTGATAGTGAAAGCAAAAAGAGAACGGCTATCTTTCCGCATATGCACACACGCTGTAGGTGTATTGTAGTAGGAAGTGGCGGACAGGATGGGGGGAAAGTCTACATCTGTTTCCCTCTATTCATCTGTTGGTTGGGATAACGATAAGGTTTGGATATCCTGCCATGTGCGGTGCCTCTTTCTCATACACTCAGCATTTCTGGCCAGATGTGCTGCCCTTCTGTTGCTCTAATTGGCATCACCCATTCAGTTGCTAAAGCTGCTCAATCACCCTAAATACCTCCTCTCTTTATCATAATTATTAATGAATTATAAGTTTACTGGAGTATTCTAAAAACTCAACTTGGTTTTAGGACAAAATAAAGTCACATAATACCTTTACGGTACTGTGTATTGGTGTACTTCATTAATCCCAGAAGTTGACATAAAAATTGTGACAGCAGCCAATCACATAAAACAGAATGCAGAAGACTTCGCTCGACAACTTTATTTAAAATAAAAAGTATAAATCGTGTATGTCTAAAGCTTCAACCAGGCAGTGAGCTTCGCACACAGAGAGCAAAGCTGTTTGAGTCCATTAAGAACAAATATTAAAAACCAACACAACAGCTAACATTATTCCTAATTTTAAAGTTTTTTTGTACATCTTCCTATGAGTGGAGAGACTCACCCTTGTTGAGTGAGCTAAGGTCAAGTCAATTGTTTAAAGTGAGCCTTTACTTTTAGATGGATAAGTACGACTGTAGCAACTGCAGAGAAACAACGAAATAACCATCCGACAGAAAGAATGATTGAATGCTGTACAAATGCTGCACCGCGTGAGAAAATGTTGGAATATTGTTACCCATCTCGAATGCTTGTAAAGAATGATTGATAACTTGTCTGCACACGTATCCAATAGCACCCACCTCTGGGAACACATTTGAGAGTTCACACACATTTGCACGATGCTGCAGCCTGTCAACTCTTCTATTTTCTTCCTTCCTTCTAGGAACATTAAATGTTCCAGTGACAAATTGTCAGCGGAATGTTCCCAGAATGCGTTCCAATCATTCTCACACTGGCAGAGGCATTCATACAAAGAAACAGAGATTGATCAAACAATCTAATCTGGTACCACTCCAGAAAACACAGGTTTGTTTGCCTTTGACAGGAACGAGGAATGTGAGGTCAAGGTAGTACTAGGTAGTGTGTGTGTGTGTGTGTGTATTTGTGTACTGACTCCTGGTTGCTGTTTAACTCAGAGTTTACATGTTGTCTCGGGTGGAGTGCAGTCGGTCTCCATTCTCTTGACTCGATCAACCTTGGACAATCTTTACAAGTCAAAAATAATATATGTGTTAATACTAACACTGTGGAGCTCACAAGCGTGCACACCCTTGTTAAAATCTCAGATTTTTGATTATACTTGCCTTTAATCCTGTACAATTCAACAGAAACACAAATCTGTGAAAGATCTAAAACATGCATTTAAAAAGCTGCTGTAGCTTTTTGTTCAGTTTCAGCGCTGAAAATCTACTTAACTGTATATAAAATTCATCTAACCTGAGGGTTTTTACTCTGCTTTCTTTAGTTATAGTCTGCAGAAAAGTTGAAGCAGGAAAATGTTAAGCTATGTCATGAGAAGGTACCGCAAACTGTACAGCACTGAAACAATGAAGACAGTCAGTAGAAAATAAAGGGACTTCACTAAAAATGTATATTTTTTCAAAATTCACAAAAATAAATCAATAAATTGAAATCTGCAAGGATTTCTATATGTGATAAGTGGTGTGAGACAAAAGCCTTTTCTGTCAAAGAATACATCCAGGCCTGGTTAAAATTTACCAAAACCATGTCAATGTCCTTTTTTTTTGTTTTGTTTTGTTTTGTTTTTCTTTTTGCTTTGATGAAACCACACTTGATGTTTTTATGGCCTCAATTGTGAAAGATATGTTTAACACAGAAACATGGTGGTTGCATCTTCAGGATTTGGGATTACTCAAAGGTATCTAGACTGTTCAAGGTGTCAAACTCTGGTCCTGGATGGCCACCGCCCTGCAACTTTTAGATGCAACTCTGCTGCACCACACTTGAGTAGAACAATTAGGTCATTAGCAAACCTCTGTAGAAATTATCTACACAAGAAGGAGGCAATTAAGCCATTTCATTCCAGTGTTTTGTACCTGTGGCACATACAAAATCTGCAGGACAGTTGGCCCTTGAGGACTGGAGTTTGACGCCCCTGAGGTTAGATGAAATCAACTCTTAAGGGATCGGTGCACCTGATGTTTTGATCCCATAATATCAGTTTTGTTTAAGATCCCCTGTAGCCGTTGTTGTGACCGTGACTACCCTTCCTGAGGTCCAGGTGTCTGTTAGAATGCTAAATATGAAGGAAAAAAAAAAAAAAGCTCCAATTTAACAAAATAATAACTGAAAACTAAAGTTGCTATAGTCCAGAACTAAATCAAAGAACATTTGTGGGCTCACTTGAAGAAGGCTGTGGATAGGAGAATTTGCAATGTGGAGAGGCAAATATGTGAGATTCTGGTTACTCATACTAAAAAGTTTTAACATTGGAATTGAATTTTGAATTAATTTGGTGTGCATCCAGGAAAAGTATTACATTTTCAAGGAGGTAGTATATTGGGATCAGGCACCTGAAGGTGTGAGTGACGGCTTCATAAGTGGAGGATTGTTATCAGAAAATTACTGCAGTTTTCAACTGTCATGAAGATGGATGGACGTCAGGAAACGTAAAGGATGCATCAGGATGCAAGGTTTTTGTTGTAGGTTTGCATGAAGCGAATCACTTACAATTAAGGCTAAACATAATTATTCAATAATTAATACTGATTCTGGAAAAAAATATTTGATCACCAGCTGTACAGGGTTTTTTTTTTTGTTTAGTTTTTTTTTTACCAGCTTGAAGGTGATGCATTTTGTTCCACTCTGCTTGAGCTGCCCAGCCCAACTGGAAAACTAATTACTAAAATAGATAGGCGGATGTCCTTCCTGTGCTCCTAGAGTGATGTTAGGACAAAACCAGTTTATGCCAGTTTTCCAAAGTACTTTTATCTTTTGTTTTCCCAGCAGATGATGCACTGAGGCCGCGTTGGCCTGTTCTCGCTACCTGACCCGCACCAAAGTCCGCACCGTTCAGAAACGTCGAGTCCTCACCTCACATTCACACCTGATGTACGAGCAAACCATGTGTTGTACTGTTTGTGATGTGCTGAACTCTCACTAGACTGCTCATGGTTCTAATGGTCACTTCCAAAGGTAAATGTTAATTTAAATGATAATTAGAGTCAAATTCAGTCCTGTACAGTAACAGCAGTTAGCTCATAACTAAGTCGGCAGCTTTCAAAGTAAATCCCCAGATCATGTGAAATAAGTAACGACTGTCATCTAATCCAGTTACAACTACTCCGTTCAAAGCTTCTTGTTTTCATTGGAACAGATTAAATGAAATCCTGTTGGTAACACACGTTCTGTGTTGAAGTCTGTTGGTGTTTGTTTTTCCGACGTCACCAGCTGCAGTCTGTCTGTCTGTCTGGGTGACGAAGCAATCCTCATGAAATATTGATCATCTCCCTCCCTCCCTGCTGGCGTTTACGTTAATTGACAGGCAGGCGAGTGCAGAGGCCCCGACACCGAGATGACTGAGGTCACAGAATAAAACGGAAAAGAACAGAACCGGCTCGTCGGGTTCATAAAAGTCAGGGCCTGGCTCCCTCCCCCATTCCTGTATCAATCACGGTGGCTCATACTGCGTGTTTGTCATCTGCTCTCACGCTAGACTCAGTGCTTTTATCTTTCCTTCTGTTGTTTTTAAACTTTATTTACTTTGCAAGTAATGAGACATTCTGTGACTAAGAACACTTTTTGGGCCAATGGTCAGAACTGGGTTACAAATGCACGATTGCTGTTACTGTAAAATGTCCTTAAAAACATTAATAATTAATATTTGCTTGATTTTTTTTAAAAAAAGTTGGACTTGAAAATGCACATTTTGTCTTGTATGTTAAGAGCTGGAGGACGAGATGACATGTCTGCAGTCCTGGCAGGCACCTGGCACGCTGAAACCCAGAAAAATAAAAAATAAAAATGATGTGCAGCACAACAGAATGACAGCAGCTCCCTCAGGCCGGAGAGCATTAAACGGATGGTTTATATTTTCTCAAGTGTTTCTGTTTTTGTTTTGATGCAACAGAAATGAGTTTTTTGGCTAACGGCGTGTCACAGCAGAGTAGGTTTATATCATCAAAAATCTTAACTCTCTTAACTTGAGCTACAGCTGGTTATTATACCGCATCAAAAAAGATTAACAACGGACAGAGAAATCAATAAGTGTACTTTCCATCATCATCATTTTAACATCATCTTAATGTTCCCTGTGCAGAACAATAAAGTTCATTGCTATTATATTCTACCTTCAATGGGCACAAAAACCACAACTGCACCTTATTAATTACAGATTCCTTTGTCATGCCTCACAGGATTAATAGCACCAGGTGCTTATTACACAGAATTTGTTTCGCACCTTTTTTGTCCCGTAGCTCTTACATGCCTCTTTATCCTGATAATTGGGATTTTCTCATCATTATTGATACATTTTTGTGAAACAAGAGTTCCTGAGGGCATCAAACCACAACTAACCTTCCTTTTGTTGGGGTTCACTGCTTTGCACATTAAGTATTATGTACATTCACAAGCCAAACTTCGGCCTGTTCTTACAACATATAGTAGACTAAAACATATCAAAAAAGCAACATTTCAGAGCTCAATCTAAAGATATTCAAAAGCTGATGAGAAACCAAGTCATTGACGTCGATCAGTCTGGAGAGGTTTTGTAACCCAGAGTCCCTAAGGCTTTAGGGACTCTGGCCAACTTTCGTGAGAGCATTTATGTAAAAATGGGTAAAACGTGAAACAGTTGTGAATTCTCCAAGGAGTGGCAGTCCTGCCAAAATTACTCAGAGGGCATCAACCACTCATCCAACATTAGCTGTAGTTAGTCAGAGTTAATAGGTCAAGCATTGGAAAGACAACCATGGGAATTCATAAATTCTGCTCTAAACCAAAACGTTTGAAGAAGACATTTTGATCATTAGTTTTTGACCTTGTTTATGTAGTAGGACAGCATTCTTTAAAATAAACCAGACTAAAATTTAGGTTTTGGGGCTTTTCCCTTTTTTGTTCTTTTTTTCCTCTTTGAAATGCTTTAGACATAGAATACCTGACAAAGGATTTTTTTTTTAGATAGATGCAAAATAACTAATAAAAAAACAAAATATTATGTGCATCGCTAAACGACATACAGTATATTGATGAGTTACGAAATCCTCCTTTCTCACACAGAAAGGAAAATTCTGTGTGAGCCAGCCCACTTTTTATGACTCAAAGAGCCGGTTCCTAATTGAGGTGTTTCTCTTTTTACAAGTGCTGTAATGACAAATGAAGCTAAAAATGCAAAGTGTGCAAGAGTGCTGTAAACATACCTTTCAAACAAGTTGGCAACAGGGATTGAATTGAACAAGTCTGTTTTTATTTAACAAGATCAGAACTAGAATCCAACTAAAGCTGAATTGAGTTTTTACCATTATTTTCAGGGCCACCAATTGATTTCTTTGAAAAAAAATGAAATATCTGGGTTCGCTTGAATCAATCAGAACCACAATCTCGAGGTTCTCCATTGCTAAGTGCCACTGCGAACAAGCTGCGCGTTGACCACAGCCGCTGCACACTCATAAGGAACGAACTGTAATGGAGATACTCACCACTAGGGTAGAAGAAAACATTATGTAACGAGACTTGCAAGTGGAAAAGCGCCTAAAGTAAACGCAACACTTTTACTAGACGGGACGGAGCATCCATCATCCTGCAATAACATCCACTGCGCCGTGGAAAGTTTTAGAAAAATTAAATCATCCGAATCTTGTTGCACTTATCCCTGTGGCAAAGGTTAAACAGGTTTCTGAGCAATAATGCTGCCAACGTACAAGATTTAATATCTTATGATGGACAAAGGGAGGTTGTTGAAAACAACAGAAAGCAAACACAAGTAGCTGTAAGCTACATTAATACGTTTGTTTTGTTAAAAAACAAATGTATTTGTTTTTGCTATCCGTTTGTTTTTGTTTTTGCTGTCCGTACTCTTAATTGTAAAAACTGCCAGTTCCACTGATATGAGTTGACTGGCTCAGTATTTCCAGTGCATATTGCTCTTCAAAACAAATTAATGTTTGCCTCATCAGCTTGTGAGTTAATGCAGTCTGACATCAGCTGAACAGCCCAGGATCTACAAGCTGTTGCTCTCTCATGATTTATGATCATAGTCGCGCACTCACTTGTCAGAGGCTGGCTCTATTGTAGATGTAGATTTAGATGCATTGAGTTTGGGTGTTAGAACCTGTCTAAATAAATAATATTGCTGACAAGCACGATAAATCACAAGCCCAGTGGTTTTGTTACTCAGGGGTCAATGCTCTGCATAAGCTTCAAGGAAAGGTTAATGACGGAGGAGGGATTGGGGGGGGGGCAGTTGCTGCTCTGTTCTCGTCCATGAAACACCACTGAACCTCCATGAACGCTAAATTTAGTTATTTTGCTGTTTTTCCACAAAAATATTTTGATGTTTCTAAAATTTCTGGTTTCCTGTTGATGATTAAAATGAAAGTTTTTAGTTTACATCCACACGGTTGGTATGTTAGAATAAGGGGGGAAAAAAACACATTTCACTAAATTATTTTTTCATATATTTATAATAGAGTAAGTAAGATGAAAAGGTTTAAGCAAGTCATACAGTTTTATTTTTCTACAACTTGTGCTACAGTGCAGATCTTCAGGGGTAGAACCAGCTTTTATCAGGGGTTTCACAGCTTCTCATGCACACACCGCAGTAATGTTTTTCCTCAACTCTTTAAGTTGTTTCATTTGGCAATTATAAATCTGAGTGAACAAAGATGGCAAAAGCAGTAACTGAGGACTCTTTTTAGTCAATATCTACGGTAGGTCAGAATTAAATACATGTTATAGTACATGTTGAACTTTCTGGTTAAGCTCTAATGTTTTGATATCTTTGGCAGACTTGGTCAAAGTATTTTTATACAACCAAGAAGTTTATTTCTGATTGGATTTGAGATTTCTCTAAAGAAAAAGCTGAGAGAGGACCTGTATTTGCTTGGAGAACATGCAAACTTCATGCAGAACAAGATGCTGCCAGGCATCTTTTTTTTTTCTTTTTTCCACATTGCTTTAAAGGTGTATTTGTTTAAAAAAAAAAATTGAGGAACGATGGATTCAATAGAATTTGGAATAATCAAATGTGGAAAAAGTGAAGCGCTGTGAAATCTTTCCAGATCCACAGCAGGATTTCTTCACTGAACATTTTAAAGTCTGCTCAAAGCGTGCTTGATGCCTGAACAGAGGAGTGAATAGTGGACATATCACTCATCGTGGAAACTGACTCACACTAGCACAACAGTACAGTAATGTGAAATCTTGGTAAGGTCAAACACATAATATCAGACTATCAGAGTTTCCCATCTGCCTGATACTGCCAACATAACTCTGTTAGAGATTTATTCAGGATTTAATTTGAACAGGGATAAGCTGCTGACAAGGTGTTTTAAATAACCAGCAACAAAAATTAAGCCGCATCTGTCAGCAGCTGTGTGACCGATGGTGTCCCCGACACACACAAAGGCAGAGGGTAAATGAATGCTGATTGGTTGCAAAATCCCCCAATTTTCTTTTTCTAGATCTATGCTCTTGAATCCAAATTGCAGGCTGAAAGTTCGGCCAGCATTTAGATTACGTTTCCTTCTTTCTCAAACCTCCCATTGGATCTGTTTTAATATGATGTGACTTTGATTTAGAAGGCAGACAAAGCTCAGTGTGGCCCTATGCTAGATCACAAACACAAAACACACACACACACACAGTCCTGTCTGTCTGCAAGCTGTCATTGGGGATTAACTAAATCTCACGTGCACTCACACACACGCTTCAGAACTCAAACCTCTTTTGTCCAGTCTGGACAGCTGTTTGTGTATTCATGTCATCAGCCCAGGGGAAACTCACTTATTTAGTTTGCTGTGTAGTTGAAAGCCTTTGTTTGTTGTGTCGTGTTTTTTTGTGTTGCAGTTTTGTTTTGTTTTTGTTTCTGATGAGATTTTCAGTTCACTCCACATAACAATGTTGCATCACAGCTCTGCTCTCTTGCTTTCATAAGCACTCCTGCTATATAATAAAAAAAAACAATAAGCCTGACGACAAATACGTGATTAAAATATGCATATGAAATGCAGAATTTACTAAGTGAAGTCAATCACAAATCACAAAGATAACGTCTTCCATTTTGAAATGCAAAAAGTAAAATATCTGTCAATTATAATTAATGTGTCATTCATACTATTAATTACCCTCTTTTTGCACACACATTCCTAATACAAGGGCTTTAATGTAACAGTGACCCAACCTTTCTGTCGATGAGACTTAAGATTTTGTATTTTCGAGATTATACAACCGTATTTGTAAGGTCGAGCACTGATGTTGGACGAAAACATCAGTGCCTCGCTCTGCTCTAGAACCTGGTTTTTACCAACAACTTCTGATCTTGCAAACAAATTCTATTAACAGAAGCTCCTGATATGATTGGGGTGTTCTGTTGTTTTGCCTTGTTGTACACATCCTTTGAAAAAGCAAGAGTGGAGCTTGCCACACAGGAAGAGTTTCAGACAACGTAGACTGAGTTGTAACTCTATAGATTCTTCTGATGGTACCAGTTGTTGAATGCAGGCCAATTTGATTTAAGTGCCAGAACAGGTGGCATTGTTTGTCTCGAAGAGATAAAAGGAACAAATGTATATGTCAAATGTAATTTGTGCCCTGGGATCTGTTTTATGATCGTGGAAAGATGTGTTTTATGATGGCTAAGAAATCTAACTCACAAAGCGCCTCCAAACGTCACATGCTTCAACAAAACAAGTCACCAAGGAATAATTCCTGGGAGGTGCGGCCTATTCCCAGGAGCGGTTTAAAAAATCTCTATGAATTAAACGGATATGGGGCAACGATGTCCAAGCAGTCTAAGCTTGATTTCACTGATGCAAATGCATCATTCGTGTACAGAGTTTCCCGTTGTAGAAGAAGAGAAGAAGGTGAGATTTGTCACTACAGAGGATACGTCTCCACTCCTCTAGAGTCCAATTTGATGCTTTGCATAGCACTGGATGTAGGGATTGGCTATAGCTACTCAATCGTGGAAACCCTTTTATGAACCAGTTCTGAAGATCATATGACGTTTGTAAATCTGTCACATTTGACTTGGCAGAAAGTTCATGACCTGTACATGCACTCTGGGCTTTCTCTGAGTTTACATGGCCTACTGCTTTGTGGCTGAGTTGCTGCCATTCCCAATAGCTTCTTTTGTGGTTCTAGTAGTACTAAGTGCTGATCTGGGAATAACCAGTGAGGGAATTTTTTACTGGACTTATTGCTATGATGGAACCACACTGGAATTCACTGAGCTCCTGAGGGCGACCCATAGTTTCAAAACTGTTTGTAGAAGCAGTCTGCATGTCAAGCTGCCCTGTGGCCATGGACGCGATTAGGACACCTGGATCCAATGATTTGGCTTAGGGAATCCTTTTGGCCGTACAGTGCATGTATACTGTCCATGTGACCATAAGCGGTTGGCTGAGACTGGACCAAGATACACACAATGACCCTAACTTCCCAGCAGCTTGTGTTTACGAGTCTGATTATATAAACCGTGGTGTTATTTGGTGTGAGCAGCTGCTGCTAACTAGCCTCACACCACCCATCACTGTTTCTGCCAAACAAAACACCAGGGGGTCTGACACTCTCACACACACATAAAATCATCAAACAAGGTTGCATAATCTATCTGCATCGCTCTTTCTTTATCTTTGCTCCTTTTAATTTTGCTCACACATGCATAGAACGGATTTCTTCCAGTCTAAATGTTAACTTGCATCATTTCCAGTGTTTTGACTGAAATGAATGGTCTCCCAGTGTGAGTGCCAAGCATGGCACCAAAGAGGTTAGAAACACAATAGCTTGTTTGGAGAATGGGTTGGAAAAAGAGTCGCTGCAGACAGGGACACTGTTTGTGTTTTAGCCACGGTGTAAAATAACATTGAACTCTTTCGGGGGTGGGTGACTTATTCTGCGGTAGAGCAGAAACAAAGTTCCTCTCACAAATGATTCATGCACGTTAGGTATTTTTACATAACCAGCACAAGGTACAGAACAGTTTAAAATTGTTAAAAATCTGAAAACTGTGGAGCAATTTTGGACTTAGTTTCTTTACTTTTATACTCTTAAATAAAATCTAGAGCAACCATTTGCTTTTAGAGAGAACTTAGCCAATTGCTTCTGTGTGTAACTTAATCTCAGTATAAATCTAGATGTTCTGTGAATGCATTGGAGGTTTGTCAGAAGTTTGCTAATGTTAGAGAACATAAGGGAACAAACACAAAGTGAGAAACCTGGCAAGACTTGACCACCTAAACTGAGAAACTATTCAAAGAAAAGTTTTGATCAGAAAAGCAGCCAAGATGTCTCTGTCCACAGAGCGACTGAGTTGTGCATTCCCTTTGTCTGGCCTCCCGAGAAGATTGGTAGGACGAAAGCTGCCAATCTGAAAGTTGAAAAGATCGTCATTTTAAGAAATCCTGTTTGCAGTTTGCCACAAGTTGCACAACTTGTGTAGTTGACACAGCAAACTGAGAGACAGTGATAAAAGCTTGATGAGACAAACCCTAAAAGACTTGCAGCTGTAATTTCACCAAAAGGTTTCTTCAGTTTTGACTTAGATTTTATAAAACATGAACGCCGTGGATACTTTTACGTCCTCTTACAGTTGAGTTTGCAATTGTATTACGACAAAATTTGGAAAGATTTAAGGGGGGAGGAATACTTTGCCAGTCACTGTAAGTGAAGAGGAGTTCTGTCGTGAGATCAGGAAGTGAAGAAGAATGACCTCATATTAAATGAACCAGACTGTGTAACTGAACCAGGAGCTGTCACTGATGTCGCAGGAGAAAGTAGCTATCAGTTCCCAGCTTGGATCGCACTCAATGTTTTTCAGTCTGAAACAGATAGATTAACAATAGAACTATCAATAGAACTGATTAGTACAAGAGTGAGAACCTGGAAGGGTTTAATAATGGAGTTATAATAAGTATTGGACAGCAGCAAGTGTACCGAGTGACATTATTCAGACAAGAGCGATCAGTGGGATGTCAGTAGACTGAACTCTGAGGTATAGTCCCTTTGGGGGACAAAAGTGAGTTTTGTTTTGGCATCTTCATCACAAGAGTCAAACTCTGTTTCAGCGGGTTTATGAAGCTCTTTGTTTTTGGATTTAGAAGATTTAAGGTGTTCAGTTTGTGCATTTTTGTTAAATGTTGAGCCGTTCCCTCTTCAACCATACAGTTCCAGAAATATCTCCACTAATCGAGGTAATTCCCAGGTTCTGCTAGATAAACAAATGTACCTGCTTTCGTCTTTTAGTTGACAATTGACGTTTGACCTTCTTTCATCATTCAGTTGTTCGGGTTTTCCTTTCATCAAAAGTCGATGCTTAAGTAGCACTCTTTCTGAATGACACTTCAGCCCCTTTCAAGACTCCTACGGTATTTGCAGTTCATCCACTTTAAATACTTCAAAGAGCCGAGCTCCTTTCAGTCATTACAGTGTAACTAAACATCTAGTTGCGCTGACTCTAACATAGCTCAGAGTTTATGCTGGAAGCCAAATCCTCCTGCAGAGCTTTTAATTTAGTTGTCATTTTAACATCTTTGAGCTTCCCATGAGCACTTAAAGGGATATTTCAGGGTTTTTAATATGAGCCTTGGGTTAATTGCCAACAAAACCTGGCCACCCAGTAACAGCTAGTCAACCAGGGGCCAACACCAAAATAGGTTTCAGCCACCTAAAACAACTCCAGTCTCAAATTAGAGCTGTGAGGTCTGCATGGGGCTTTATTCAGGCAAGAATTTCAAAAATTTGAGTTGTTTTCCAGGAGTAGACCAGATCGGAGTTTTAAATGAAAACTTGTGGCTTAACATTGTCAAGAAGGCAAAAATTCAACCTCTCTGGACACTAACCATTGAAACTTGGAGCAGATGGACTACACGAGGAGAAAAACACACTGCAAGGAATAGAAAACTGAGGTATAAGTTTACACTGACTCACCAAGACTGGACGTTGAGATATTAAAAAAAGAAATTTTAAGATGAGTCTTGATTTCAACTCTGACATTTAGATGGTAGAATCAGAGTTTGGAGGAAATGAAATGACATGAATATATCTTACCATTTGTTAAAAGTTAAGGCTGCTGGTGGTAGTGGTGGTGTAATAGTTCAAGTGAAGCATATTTTCTCACCACACTAGTTGCTGACCGTCTCTGTGCATCCCTTCAGGAAGTGCTCCCATCTTCTGTTGGCTACCTCTAATTGGGAGATGCAGCATGTCACAAAGCTCATATAATCTCAAATTAACTTCCTGAACGTGATGACGAGTTCACTGCACTCTACTACTCCTCTACGGTCACCAGATCTCACTCCATTGGAGCTCCTCTGGAATGTGGTAGAACTGGAGATTCACATCAAGGATTTGCGATACACAATTATAGTGTAATGCTAACATGTCAATGTTGATCAAAACCTCTGAGGAATGTTTCCAAGGCCTTGTTGAGTTTGTGCCATGATGAATCAAGGAAGGTCTGAAGTCAAAACAAGTACCGACGTTGTGTTGACAAGACAGACTTAAAAATGTGACTAATGAGTATACATTTCTTAAAGATTGGAAATTTGTAGCCAACTTTGTGCCCTTTTTGAGTCTAGATACGAAAGAACAACATGCAAAAGAGTTGCTAATATAATGACGATTTCCTGTTATTTTTTACGAAAAATCTGTTCTAGGATGTGGGTGAGTTTAACCAAAACAACCATTTGAAAGGATTTATTAACAAAAACACAGATGAGAAGTATATGAATTGATCAATAGTCACTGTGAATCATCTTGTGGAAAGTAAGTTTGATTAAATAATTAATTTTATTTATTTTTGAGTGACTGCACAAATGTGAAAGGGGGAATGACCAAAATTACTAACACCTATTGCTCAGCAACTAGCCAAAACCTTGCTCCATCCAACTCTATTGATGCAATACATGTATGAAGAAAACCTGACACCATAGCAACAAATTGGACAACAGGAGAGCATACTTCTAAAGTGGAACAACTGACCCCTGAGGAACGGACGAAGGGGATGCATTACTGAGTTGTAACATGAGCCGTACAGTTCAGTTCTGTACATTTACGTCTCTGTTTCAACCTCTCATAATTAATGCAAGAGGATTATGCAAGAGCAATCACCGAGCAGCGATTCAACACAAGCAGGCACAATGAGTGAGACGACACGGCAGGAGAGGAGTGGCACAATATGTCACACAAACAAGCCAGAGACGCACACCTTGTAAACGTCAGCCCCTGCAGCCATGAGGTATGCAAATCATTTTTCCATTTAAAAACACACACGAGCAAACACTCAAAAAAAATCAGGGGGTTGTCCGTGAAGCACTGCGTCACAGATATCCGACGGAGTCTGCAAGAGCATGGAATTTGAGTTCACTGTTTTTCAGCTCTGGAAACGTATAGAGGAAGCCAATAAGAGGATGGGAGAATGTTTTCATTATCAGAATTTGTCTAAAGACTATGCCCTTCCTCCTTTGTGTCATTGCTGATTTCCTTGTGTTCTTCCTTCCCTCCGTCCTTCTTGATACAATTTTCTAACCTCCTTGTGCTTCATTTCCTTCTTTCATTCCTCCCTTCCTTATGCCCTTGGTTCCTTGCTTTCTCATAACCTTCCTTCATTGTATCTTCCCCTTACTTTGTTGTGTCCATCCTTCTTTTCTTACCTTTGCTCCTTCCTTGTCTTTTTTTTTTTTTTGCTTCTTCCCTGGTGCCCTTCTTTTGTTTATTCATATGTCCTTCCTTTCTCATAGCATCCTCCTTCCTTCCTTGCCTCCTTATCACTTACTTGTTTTTTTTTTTTGGGGGGGGGGGGGGTTTGCAGATTGCATATGTAAACCCTGCATGCCGTATAAATATTTTTCATAAACTTACAATGAGCTGAAGCATTTTACATTTTAAGCTGAACACAAAAACCTGGGAATTCCAGAAAGTTGGTTCTTGCAAAGGGGGGAGTGTTTTTATATGAACGCGTCGGATCCCTGAGGTCATAATGAATAAAATGAGACACAAATTCAGATGTTGCCGTTTATTTCAACTCTAACAGCTGGGTGGTGATATCCTTCCTCCACAGTGAATTTGTTTGTTTTTTACTTCAGAGTTACTAAACTAGGTGGCAAATATATAGAAAAAGAAATCTGAATGTCAGTGAGATGCCAAGAGTCCCTGATCAAGAGACATAAATTAGCTCATTTTTGGTAACTCTACAGGAACAGTATCATCTTTTTTTTTCTTTTTTTTTAATCTAAGCGTCACAAAAATAATATTGCTCACATTTACAGTTGGACAGTCAGACATGTAAGTTTGACAAAACAACATCCTGACGACATACAAAGTAAATTATGTTTATTTATTTTATTTTTTTTTACTGAAGTAAGACCTTAAAGTGATGAATCACTTCTGCTGCGATGCTTGTTGTCTGTGCAGGTCTCAGAGGAGCCAGCTCGGCTGGAAAGCACAGCGAACACTTTTCTGCAGCAACTATTTTCAGGGTAAAAAAAAAAAAAAAAAAAGAAGAAAAAAAAGTGAACCATAGCTGAAAATAGTTCTCCTTAATGTCACAGCGTTCAGACATGCAGCGACTGCAGGATTACTAAATGGGTCTGTTCTAGAAAGCATCTCGAAAGTCCAATTCTCTTACAGGTGTTTGTACTCGCAGAAGGACTTGCACGTGCAGCGGCGTAAGGATTCAGACGCAGCGTTGCTCCTGTAATTCAGTGTAACAGTTTCAGTCGTGTCAGTCTGCTCTAAACTAATGTGAGACGTCCCAAAATGTTCACGTGGGTCTGCTTACGACACACTAGATAACGAGCGCGGAGACGTGCCGTCTCACTGCGCGTTACACAACATTTCTGTGACAAAAGGAGCAACAATTATTTGACCTGAACCTTGATATATAAATAAAGAAACAAAGCAAGCCTTGCCTTCTTGGCCCACATTGATTATGGTGGACTAAGAAGCTTTACATGGAAACAAAGCCCTTTAGAGCAACCGAACTGATGTTACAACAATAATCCAAAAACAGATTTAAAGGAGCGCTGCGCCAGTTTCACCCACTAGTGTTCAACGTCGGAGAGCTAAAACCAGTCAGGAAAAAAAAAAAAAAAAGGTGTATGATGTTTTCTGTCTCCATTAGACCGGCCCGATGACGTCATCGGAGGGATCTAAAGTTGATCCGACAAACCGTGACATGTGGGATTTAAAAGGTTAGGCAGAGGGTCTTCTGATCGAAGGTCTTATGTAACAGAATCGTGAAATGTAGGATCCACAGTTTATGGATCTTAATGGGAGGCAGATATGAGATCTCTGCTTCAATCACTAGCAATCTGTTTCATTTTAAACCTTTTCCTTTGCTAGTCACGAATGGTTAGAGACAATTTACAATATAGTTGAACTGAACTAGGTTGAATATGCTAACTTTTTACAATTAATATAAAAATGACCAACTAGATCAGCTCTTAACCCCGGTGAACTTATATATGAGATAATTATTCACTATAGTGATGCGAGAAATGTGGGGAGGAAGTTAAGAATTACAAAAATATTTATTTTGTGATGGTAACAATAAATTAATGAAAGCAATTGTTACGATTGTTGCATGCTTTTGCTGTTTTGTCTGTTTTTCTACTTTAATCTCTGTTGGTCTCTGATAAAGGCTGTGATTCAGAATATGATCAAACCCAGGCACTGTTTACCTGTCTAGTTTCATGTCTTCATCTAATAAGTGTTTAGTTTTTATTGACCTAAGAATTTTGGATGCATTTAATGACCAGGGACAATAATCTGACTTGTTAATTGACCTGCCAGTCACCGATCAGAGCTCACTAAAGAAAAATGTCCCAATTGCAAACTGTGATTGGACTTGATTTTTTTTTTTTTTACACTTTTTTATCATCCCATATAACATCATTAAAATATATGTTCAAAATATTGATCATCACTAGTTTATAACTTTTTTTTCCTTTTACCTTTTGATGAAATTCTGTTCCTTTTGTTTCCTGTATAACTTTAATGATGGAAATAAAAGCAAGGAGACACCTTCTTTTTTAGATTAAGATGATTTGAGATATAAATTTAGCTATAAAATATGCAGAATTTAATTCTTGCTTCTTTTTTTTTTAAGAGCGAAAGGTTCTTTGGCATACTGTGTCAAAAAATAAGTGTTTAATTTTTAGACAGTTGACCAGTAAAAGAGGCACATTAATAAATAAAGAAAAATACATTTATGATTAAACATGGGCCATTGTCAAGGTTGTACAATGTTGTTTCAAAACCTCTAAAACTGGTTCAAAGTCCTTTTATTAAGAGACCAGAGAAAGTGCCAAAACCACTGGAGTTTTCTCTCCCAACACCTGTTACTGCCCAAAACCAGTCAGCTGGCTAAAAGAAAGGCTCTCAGCTTTCTCAATGCTAATAAGAATGTAAAATTTGGTAGTTTGTTAGTATTTCTGCACGCAAAAACTAACTTTAAGTCCAACAGGTGGTTATTAGGTTGTTTTATTTTTCTATTTTTACTGAATCTACGCTTTGGAGTCAAAATATGTAGAACTAAGGTACTTAAATGCCTTGTTTGAACAGCAGTAGGGTAAACTTTCTGCTTTAAGTAAAATAATTTAAGTCAGGTGAGCATTCTAAGAGAACCTCATATCTATCCCATAATAATCTGTTACCCAAAGGAAAATAGACACAAAAAAAAAAAACTTTACGTGAACCTTCAGTTTTGCTTAGTAGGATATGTAAACAGTGGTGTTTTTATTCAAATTTGTGAAACTTACAAGTTTGTCTTTCCAAAGTTTCCACCATTCAGAATATGAAACAGCAAGTGGTGATTTATTTACTGTTATTTTGAAATGACTGTTTTCTTTGGATCTGTTTTTATCACCTTTGCAGGTGACATGCCAATATATCTTGAAATAAACATCACAGCCGATTTTGACTCTTACATCAAAGCTGCTGTCCATCGCCATTATAGTACAGTGATCATGTTCATCTCAGCACTTGTTACAGGACAATGGAACCTAAGTTAATAGTTATAACACTCCTCCAGGCTACTTCTTCTAATAAATTATGCTGTTTTAACCCAAGATGGAGGCCAGAGATCAGCTTATGGAGCAGCACATCTTACCAAGCCTCTACTACACATGCTTTCCTGTCTAAGCTTATTGTGCCGTGACTATACAGAGATTATTGCTGTAGAGTTGCAGTGTCACACAGAGATGTGTTTTTTTATATATATTTCAGGAAGCCAAGGCTGATTTCTCTCGATGCCACTGAGTTTGTCTCACTGAACTGCATAAAAGCCTAAGATGCTGCGACACAAAGATGCATTACACCAGTGATTCACACACGGGAGGGTTGTCGGAGTCCTGGCTGTGCATTGAGCTCAGGCCCGTGTCCGAATCCTCATCATTGATGCTGCAGGCTTTTGACAGACCTCTAGCCTGCTCCACCCAACCCGTGCTCTGTTCCACTGACCCCGGGTCAGCCTCTGCACGGCTCACAGGCAGTTCTTCCTTTTCATCGTCAGTCAATTGTTTGTTCGCCTGCTCCAGCTCCATGGTCTCAACTTTGGCAAGTAGGTCCAACAGTTCGCTCTCTTTGGTTTCCCAGAGTGCCAGACTCAGGTCCAGGTCCCCTCTGATGGCGTCCAGGTCCGTCTTGAGCCTCAGGCCGATGTACAGACTCGTGTCCAGCTGGGTTTTTATCCTCTCCTCCTCCAGCAGGAGCTCGTTCTCTGACAGGCTCTCCACATCTGGCTCCACGGCTGGATCCGCGTGCTCGCAGAGGCTCATCTCCTCCGCGGCGCTGTCGGTGTCCTGCGCATCTTCCGACGCTCCCTCGTCCCGCCGCCGCCTCATCCAGCGCCGGTTCAGCTCCTCCTGGATCTCCCCGGTGATGCTCTCCACCAGCGCCTCCCGCTCCGTCACCTCCTCCTGCAGCCGCACCACCTCCTCGCAGCGGCGCGCGTACTCCTCGAACTGCGCCAGCGCCTCCGCCGTGCAGCGCACGTCCTGGCGCTCCGCTTTGCGCTTCCCGTCCGCGGATGGAGCCGGGCTCTCCGCGGAGGACTCCACCATGTACGTGTCCTGCACATAGTTCACCCCGTGTCTCTTGATGCGGTCGAAGTGCACTTTGGCCTCGTACCGCTCGATCTCCCGGTCCAGCTCCTTGATTCTCTGGATCTGCTGCCGGATGGTGTGATCCTGCGAGATCACCAAGTGGACCAGGGTCTCCATCTTCTCCACTGAACTTTTATCCTTAGGTACTGTCTGTTCCTTCTTTCTGTTCATTTTGTCCAACTTCCTGAAGGCCTTCCGGACGATGCGCCTTTGCTTCTCTTGGGACATGTTGGCAGCAGCCGCCGCGGCGACCCAGCAGCTCTTAGCGGTGCCCTTGAGCAGCCCACCCGGGCCGCCGCTCTCCCGGCTCGGGACGACCCGCGCCTCGGCGCTGCGGGGCCCGTTGTTGGGCAGCGAAGCTTCGCTCTTCACAAGGACGAACCGGACATTCTCCTGCTCGTCTCCCCAGGCGCTCCACAGCCGCAGGATCTTGGTCTTGTTGGGCAAAATCCTCTCGAAGCCCCTCCACTTCTCCACCACGCAGTAGGACTGCGGAGAGCCGGACAGCATCGCGGCTGCGGCGCCCTGCTGCAGGTTCTGGTCCTCCAGCAGAACCCTCACAACGTCGGCACAGGTGGTTCGTTTAGTCAGCCCGGAGATCAGCTTCTCCTCTCGGCAGACCCATACCGAGACTTTCCCCTCCTCGGGCTCCATCTCCAAAAACCAAAGACAAGAAAGAAAAAAGTTTCCCAGTGAATTTCTGCTACAGAAGTTTCTGTGTTTATATTCCTAATTCCAGTTGATGGGTTGCTGAAGCGCCTCCTCTGCTGATTTTAACTGATCATTGAGGAAAACCTGCATCTTCTTAAAGAATCATTAAAAGTTCTCAGCAAAAAAAAAAGAAAAATAAATAAAAATTCATATCCCGTCCCGGTCCTTTCAGCGGTGTGTCTGCATGCCGGGTCCTCGTTCCTCTCCCCCGGGGCAGATTGCTGTTGCTCCGGAGAGGAGAGGAGGAGAACAGCGTCCTTGCGTCGGGACAGGCGGCTCTGATGTGCGGGACAGAAGCAGGAGGCTGCTGGAGCTGCCGGGACACGCCCCCCCCCCCCCCTCCTCCTCCTCCTCTTGCTCTCTGCCCACTGATCATCCTACAGAAACCTCAGATTATCAGAGGTGCCTTTTGTTTCAGTTTGTTTTTAACTGAATAAATAAAAGCTGGCCTGTTTCAGGCTCAACACAGAGTTGATCATATCTTACTGCGGTGTTTTTTAATCGTTTCTTTTAATGCGTATTTACGGAAGCCCGTCTCCGCCACTCTGATTTAAAAATAATAAATAAATAATAACGGGATTCCATACACATTAGTGGTGCACATAAAAAAAAAAACATCCTGTGTGACAACTGTCAAAGTTAAGTAAATAAACTGTAGCTTCACAAAAAAAAAAAAAAAAAAACTTAAGTAATACAATTGAAACGTTAATCTCATACAGGTTTATTACTCACAAAATGATCTGGTTGAGGTATTTCATTTAACCGATGATTATTTCTCACAACTAATAACAACGGAAAATATATTTTAATATCGAAGAAGATTAATCAAATATTTTCATGCAGATGTGTGTTTTAGCTTCACAGTTATTGGAAAAGCTGCTAACCAGTCAGTCAGGCCGTGGAAAGTTTAGTGGAAAGAAAAACTTAATTGGAAACAAAAGAGGGTGGGGGGCGCAACCAATGTTAAGAACCACAGTCTTGAAGGAATTGTGAGTCGATTGAAGGATTTCGGTGAGATTCACAAGGCGTGAACTGCAGCTCTAGTCATAGCCTCAAGATTCAACACACAGATGTATGCAGGGCACGGGCTATAATTGTCACATTCCTTGTGTTCATTCATTCAAAACAATGCCACAGTAATGTCATTTGGTATAAGGGCTACTGGCCTGTTCTTCAGTGCTCCAAAGTCCTTTTATTTTTAGCTGAAAGTAAATTTTGCATCTCATTTGGAAATCAAGACCCCAGAGTCTGACTGAAGAGAGCAGAGATGCAGAATTCAAGAAGCAAAGTGTCCAAGTGTAAAGTTTTCACAGTCAGTGATGATTTGTGGAGCCACATTTGCCTGAGATGATCTACTTTTTTTTTTTTTTTTGCACAGTTCGAAGGTTGTTTAATCTCTTTTGGATAAATGTACAGTTATGCTTTCAAAACTGTTTTCTCAAGTAATGTCTTCATGTTCTCACTGGTATAGATTTATTGAAATTAGTTGCTAAATTAGTCAGTAGTACAAGATTTGGAGTGTTCTTTTATATACATGTTTTGTAAGAGCTTTAGCCGACTTAAATTTTAAATGACTAACCTGATGATTCTGGGTTAGAAGATTGATGGTAAAACCTTAAATCTGCAGTGCGCATTGTTACGCAGCTTCATCTTTATAATCTTATCTCTGAATGTTTATCAGCTCAACTGAGAAGCCAAAGGAAGTCCATCTTTTACTCCCTGCAGAGCTCTCGCATAATATCTGAAACGGTAATCCGCTGTTTAAGAGCAGAATATGTTCTGCGTTAAGTGATCCGGCTCTGGTGTCTGTGTGCATCTATCCCCAACACGCAGCATTAATGTTTGTGTTCTGGAGCCTCTGCTCAGGCTGGGTTTGTTGGTAAATAAAGTGCTTAGAAAACCACCTGGGAATGTGAACACACATGCAGAGAGGGGAGGACGCATTCACATATCAGACACGGGCAGACAGTATTACCCAGAGCGGCGCGTGTGGAGCAGGCATGCATTACAAACAGTAGATTTGGATTAAGAGGATTGTCGTTGCTGCGTCTGGGATGTGTGTGTGTGTAGGTGTGTGTGTGTGTGTGTGTGCGTGGGGGTGTGTGTGTGTGTGTGTGTGTGTGTGTGTGTGTGTGTGTGTGTAGGTGTGTGTGTGTGTGTGTGTGAGAGAGAGAGAGAGCGAGAGAGAGAGAGAGAGAGAGAGAGAGAGAGAGCAGAACGTTTTTCCTGTCTTTGATCTCATTTCCTGTGAGGTCACACCATGTATGACCTGTGCATCTATTATTAGCTGTCAGGTTTGGAGCTTGAAATGTCAATAAAATAAACAAGACCAAAGAAGCAGACTTCATGAAGACTACTGTCAGGCTGTCGAAGCTTAGTTGGTTGAAAATGTTCTAAAGTTGTTATTTATTGTTTTGTTATAAATGCTTAACTTAAAAAAAGTTCCAATTATAAAAAAAATCAATCAATCAAAGCTAATATGAAAACATACACTCAGTTGTATAACATCTTTGTCAGAAATTTGCTTACACTTGTTAACAGTGAAAGTCTGCAAAGAAGTTGGTGTTTTAAATCTCACGTCATGAAAACAATGGAGTTCTAATTCTTACGCTGTAGCGCACTCTGCTGTCAGAACAGGGCATTGCATGTCAGAAGAGATTCCTTCCACGAATCCGTTTCCTTCCGCTCTAACCAACTCCAGTTTGTTTTGGTGTTTTTCTAATTTGTTTATTTAGTCTCAGTCTGGTTTCTACAGGATGCCTGGCTCCAGGTGTTGGAGACAAGTTTGGACAAGGGTTTGGATAAGTAAATTTAAAGTAGTTGAGAACCATTCAAATGTTTTTTTTTTTTCCCTAAATAATGAATGTGTGCTTCCAGTGAAAAGTTTGGCCCCAATTTCCAGTTGAATTGAATGAGAAGGTGTGTTCAAACTTTTCACTGGTTCCATGTATAAACGTTGCATGTTGACTGCTTTTCTCTCTCTTTTTTCAATATTAGAATCTTAGTTTTAAATTTTATAATTACATTTTTGTTGCTCTAAAAGGAACCCCAGGTTTTTTAAACACATCCTGAAGCATTTCAGTTTAGTGAAAATGATGCCTGTTTAATTTTTTTTTGATGATTGTACTTTGATTTTTTTTAGCCGTTTTGTTAAAGATCAGGACAGTTCAATTAGAGATGCAGAGTATCTCTAAAGAAACATTGTGAATAAATAAACGGGTGTGAATAAATGTAGTGAAGTAAAATATTGACCTCCTTTATTCCTTCCAAATTTAAACCTAAAACACAATTCTGTAAATATACAGTAGTTCCAAGAAGAAAGCACGTAAAAATACATTAACTTACAAAAATGGTATCTAGTCCTTACCAGTTCTGATTAAGTTCATTAATCTGGGAAAAGTTATAAGGTCGTGGCTATTTCAAGCTATTTGAGGTCCATCATTCTGCGTTTCAGTGAGATTATGTACAAGTGGAAAACATTTATGACAGCTGACAGTCTTCCCAGGAGTGGATGTCTCCTCAGATTCATCCCAATGTCAGACCGTGCAACACTCAGAGAAAGGACAAAAATACCCACAGGCTCCATCCAAGACTCTGCAGGCATCGGTTAGCGGGATAAAAATTAAAAGTCATTAGAGTCAAACACAACGTCATCAGTTTTGCTGATGATAAGGGCTTGTTGACAGCCGCAGGACCTGGGCCACCTTGCAGTCATTAAGTCCACTGTAAAACTCCTCTGTGAACTAAAGAGTCAGACGTGAGAGAGCAGGAGCCTGCCTGGTCCAAACTGGTCATTAACACAACAGCTACTCCACAACAGATTAGCTAGAAAGGAAATCTTCAGCAAAGCCTCAGTCAAAGTCCGTCTGTCGTCGATGGAGAGAGGAAACATAGAAAGGTCGGTTGAATTAACACTTGTTTCTTATTCTATGAAATCTACGTGGGCTTCAACTTAAAGAAATTCATTGAGTCACATTTAAGTCTTTTCACCTTAGAATCTAGGAACACGCCCGTGTTTGAGTTGAAAGAGAGTGTATTTCCCTTCTAGAGATCAATGTTGCTCATTTTCCCTTAATTTTAGAAAGTATTAAAAAAGCAACGAATAAATAAAGCAAAGTCACAGTTTAGAACTGACAATTTATTTAAACTGAATAGCATATGCGTACAAAGTCTCTACAAAGCTAGAAAATATCTAACATACTTTTAGCCATATGAAGGGGATAAAAGTTACAAAGCAAAGATCAGACCCTGTGCAATACCAATACATACACACGTATAACTAGTTTCTGGATTTTTTTTTTTTTCATTTTTTTTTCTCTAAATGTTCTCTCTTCTTCACAAAATAGGATAAACATCAGAATATCAAAGATATACACAACATCTGTAATAAAGGTTATTGTCACTTTCATACAAAGCACCTTCTGGAAACCCTCGGTGAACAGACAGACTCGCTGCACGGGCACCGGAGCGAAAAGTTTCAAGGCCATTTTGGAGCTGATTTACAGACAGGGATTTCTGTGCCACACGTGGTTCGGGATAGGAGATAAATGCCCCACTTACACACTCACACACACACACGCATACACACACACACACACGAGACGACATTAAGCACACGGACAACGATGACTGAGAAACTCCACAGAGACCTTCTGGCGTGGAGTATACACACACCGAGTCAGCCTCTAGTGCCGTTTCGATTAGTAGGTATTCAACAGTGAACAGCTGAGCGACTGCTAACGGGCCTCTTTTAAGAAGTCACAGTTTAGAGAGGCCTGCTTCCTGCACTTCCTCCACAACTGAGATGTTAGGATGTGTCCAGGTTCATTTCTTTCGAGATAAAGCAGCTTCTAGCCTCATGCGGCCTCCCGCGACATCCGCTAGTCTGCTGTGTTTTGTCCCACGTCACGACCGTCTTTGGTAAGCAGGCGGTAGGCTATGTCCAAACAGCATCAGCGGCTTCGAGGCCGCCTGCTAGGGTTAGCGCTCATGTGTTGCATGTCGACTCCGGAACAGAAAGACTCTTTTAGCCCGTCTGCAAACAAATTACTGCAGCGTGGGACGAAACTCGGTGAGGGTCGAAACCACAGAGGTCTTAGGTTTAACAGAGACAAATTTAAAAACAAAACAAAAGTAGAAAGAAAGGTTAGACTGGCTGGCTTTCAGATGTCATTGCAAATAATTATTTCAGCTTTGAGGCCTCTGCTGCATAGCACTGCATCTCCTGGACACTTCTGACCATCGCAGCTGGAAGCAACCACGTAACTCCTGTAAAGTTTTCTTTTTTAAAAAAACATTTACACTCTTCTGGTCCTTGTTTTTACATTGCATCTATTGTCGTCTTCAAATTTTGGTAGTTCAGCATTTGCTTGGTGGAAATGTTTTCAAATTGGCAAAAAAAAAAAAAAAATAAAATACACATTTGCTAAGTCTGTGAGGAATTTTAACACTCATGAACGTCTGAAGCAGCTTCCACTGAAACTATTCAGACAAGTCAGGAAAATGTTTACTTGAGCTAACTCATGGTATCAGATGAATGTCTCTATTAGATCATATGCAGCTTTGATAGGAGTTGGTTCCTATAAAATAAGCAACTAATTTATTAAATGTATATAATTATTTCCTTGCAGGATGTTTGTGGATGGAAATTTAGCTACATTATAGTTAAAGTGTGTTATAAGTGCACGGTGGAGATTAAAGCCTAGGTTTCCTGCGCTTTTGAACAAACTTTCTTTTATCCAAAGCAGCATGAATGGAAAAACTCCAACTTTTACTGTTATGGACAAATTTGGCAATGGCTCACCAAGGGATTGGGCCCAAAGTTTCTGCATTATGCCCTTTTATATTTATTTAATTTTTTTACTATAGTCTATAAAATAATTTGGTTTATCAAATCTTTATTTTATACTTTGCATTTTTTAAAAAGTGTTTCTTTTATGCTGTATAAAAAGGTTTTGGTTCTATGAGCAGTTTTTCATTTTGATGGGACATAATTTACTCTGTTGCCACTGGATGTATTATTTATTTCATTATCTTTTTAGCTTTACTTCTGAGATCCTCATGTTTTAATTTTAACTACGTTCTCTTTCCGATCCAAACAAAATTTTGTTGCGCAGTTTAAAGAATCTGGCAATAATCTGGCATTTTTATGATACATGCACTGTACTGTAGTTTTGTGTTTGTGCCCAACTCTGCTGTCTTTTAGACTTTAAACCTTCAAAAGTGCCCTGAACCGAGTAGGTATGGGTTGTTTTCCTGTGTAACAATATACAACTATTTCAAATTTTTAGTTTTAAAAACGCTAAAATTTCCCATTATACTGTTGCTAGATTTTAAATCGTTATTGAGATGCCAGAAAGAGAGCGAAGGTGATCAGATGCTGATGTTTTCAAAAGTGTACACACCCGGGATGTAACGCAAGACATTTTGACATGTTAAAGAAATTGATAAATCCTTTCAAAACCTTTTTCAGATCTAATCTGACGTTTTACTCTGCACAGTTGAACTGAAAAACAGAGATCGCCGAAAAGATGTGAGAAAAACGCAAAAACAAATGGTTATATAATTATGCTTTGCAGACTTAAATGACCTTTTTGATTCAGTTCCAGTTTTCAGCGTGTTTAACTTTACGCCTTTCTTCACTTTGGGAGTTTCTGGCATCTCTATTCTTTAGCTAAAGCTATAGTTTGTGGAGAGGCTACAACTGATCACAATTCTGTCATTGTATGAAGGTATGAGTCAGGAGAAGGGTGGAAAAATTCAATGAACAACATGGGAAAACAGAAGCATAACAAGACATAAATAATCATCTGTATTAGACATCAGGTTTGTACTGCAAAGCAGGATGCTGGGCAGAAGATCTGCAGTCCAAAGTAGTCCAAGTCCAGTTAAAAGGAGAATGATCAAACAAATCTAAGCGTCACAAAAATAACAACAATGATCAAATCACACATTACTTATAATGAAATATGGTGTTGGCAATAAAATGATAAGGGATTGGTCGTCTTCAGATTGGACTTGGGTTTTTGCAAACCCATCAGTTTATGCGCAACATTTGCTATATGAAAATGACAGTCATTTTTCACCTTAAGAAAATTTAAGTTTTGGAAATGCCTAACTAGAGTTAAAAGATAAACCAGTGGGCAGATATTCTTAAGTCATGATGTGGGAATCCTACCAAGGAAAACCAAATGCTGAAGTTTAATTCACCCAAACAATGATAGTTTAGGGTGTGCAAACGTATGCAGCAAGGTTAATGCATTTTTATACTTTGTCTAACAGACCAGTTATATTTTCAGTTGAGTTGTAAAGGCAGGTGTTAGATTATCTAAAGAAATTGCTATAAAAATATGTAGCATAATTTATTTATTTTTTTAATAGGGATGTGTACACATTTGAGATCCACTGCATATTATTGTATTCCAGCTGCAGAGGGAATAATTGATGCTCTTTAGTTTTGAATAAAAAAATTAAATAAAAAAAAATAAAATTTAATATAGTGAAACTGGTATTTTTCTTAGAGGTTATCACACCGGCCCAACGCCTGAATAGACCGCTGTAGATAACTGAACAAACAATCCAGCAGTAAAGATTCATGTTCAAATTGGTCTATGTTTAACTGTTTGTCTCCTAAAAAAAAAAAAAAAAAAAAAGATTTCATTCAAATGAGGCACCAGACTACATTGAGTGTGCAACCTCTTCTTCCATGAAGCAGTCACATGTGAAGCACGAAAACAAATACAAGCAAACACTGCCATTAAATACCAAAACAATAAGACTGTATTCCACTCGTATCGTTGTGAAACTAAACAGATCATCCAGGAGGATCCTGGTGCTGACTGTCATTAAAAAACCAAAAAAAAAAGAAATACCTTAAATATCGGACTTCAGATATTCGTTTTTCTGTTGGCTACGCAGCCACCAGAAAAGCGAAGGTCCAAACTTACAGTTTATTTACGTCTACAGAGCTTCCTCTGAAACGTGGAACCATCAGTGAATCAGAACAGAAAAGTCTACTGCCGTCTCCAGCCAAAGGCACTTCACGCTGCTGAGCATGACGCAGACGAGCCGTCGGACCACACCTGCTACAGTATACTCCATCATCATCATCATCATCAGCGTTTTTTGGTTTTGGATTCATAAAAGAGGGAAAGGGTGCGATCTGTAATCCTGACGCAGGAGGTTCTAAGGCTTCGAGTCAGGGCGGTCGGTTGTGGGTGGAGCAGTGTCTCAGGTTTTGGCGGTATGGACATTAAGGCTCTACTTTGCTGGTAAATACTGAAATAAGGAGCAAATGTTAAAGTGAGAGTTAAACTAAAGCCTATCTAACAGCTGGACAAATTATGTAGTAAAAAGAAAGAAAAAAAAATCACAGTGATTTTCCAAGAAATCCGAACAATATGTTTAAAACTATGATCTTGGTGAGTTGGATCACGTTAATAATCCTTCGTCTCGGTCTTTCTGTGCTGGATTCAGTTAGACCTGGATTAAAATCTAAAGGGCTTGATGAAGAGTCACCTGCTGCACAAAAAGGTACCTGAATTTCTTCTTGTTTCCCCCCGCCCATTATGCGTTTATAAATTTTAGATAACAATCAAGGAATTGAAATATAATCTATATGCTACAATCAATAAACAAGATCCCAAAATTTTAAATGTTTTTTTTTGTGTGTGTGTGTGTGTGTATGTGTGCGTGTGTGTGTGTGTGTGTGGGGGTGTGTGTGTGTGTCTTTTTAAGGAAAACATACAAAAAGGTAAAAACTTCATTCTTTCTCTTTGGGACAAACCTCTTCATTTGTGCAAGAGCTCAACTGGAACAACCCACAGAGTCTATCTGTACACATCCAGATCTATAGTCTACTATACCATAATGCAGAAATGTCCTTTTCTCCAGCAGGTTATTGATGATACACAGGGTCTGACCTTCGGTACGTCTTGGCTGAGGAGGGATTTTTCTCCACCAGGGGGCGAAAATTGTTTTTTTTTTCTTTTCCTTCTTCTTTCTCTAGCTTTTCCCAAAGGCTCTGAACACGAATCCCACTTATATTCCCATGTTCACACCCGTAAAGTTCTGATGTGCTCAGAAAACTTAATTAGTGGGAGAGATGACGACTGATCCTCATCGCAGGGAGATCTTGGAAAAAACCAACCATGTTGATTCTCACAGGGTGTCATGGCTACACCGTCACCGCCTTCGTTGATGGCTAGTTTATAAAGTGGGAGTGAAAATGTAGCCATTTTTATCCTTGACTGATTAAATTTTTCTTTTTTTTTTTTTTGGTGAACTGAAATTTTGGTAGTTTTTTTTTATTATTATTATTATTTTTTTAAGGGATCTATATCTCTCCCTTCAGTGTCACCATGAATAATCACCAAGCAAAAGGCCATAGATGTGCATTTGTTAACAAGGTGGAGTGTGTTATTCCTTGACAAGTCGATAGATGTGGTGCTGTGCTCCGTGGTCGTTGTTCGACACCTCAAACACACACGCCATGCACAGCAAGGTCTCCAGAGTGTCTCTGTTGCTCACCACCTGGATGTCAAAACAGATTTAAAAAAATGCTTTAAAATACATTCACCTCCAAACATTTTAATTTTCATTTAGGCAAGCATCTAAAAGTTGAGGAATAGTTAACTCCAGAGGACTAAGACACGTCACACAGAAAACTACTTTGATGTTTCTAAAAAAAAAAAAAAAAAAAAAAAGAAAAAGGCTGGCTACACATTATGCATGTAAAAAATGCCAGGCATTTTCAGAGTCCTCGGTCGTTTTTGCTCATTTTAAAGTAGAAAAATTTGCTATAAACTGATGTTACAGAGGGCAGGAATTAATATGAAATGTGTCAGCTTCTGACGGGAACAGTGTAATTGGGTAAGCTAGATATTCACTTACTGAAATATATCAAACATTGTTACATAAAAAAAAAAAAACATATTTAAAGTACCGTATTTTCCGCACTATAAGGCGCACCTAAAAACCTTCAATTTCCTCAAAAGCCGACAGTGCACCTTATAATCCTGTGCGCCTTATATATGGACCAATATTGAGCCACAACAGGTCTAGCAACTACGGTAAGCAGCCGCCGACTTCATTTTTCGCCCGTAGAAGAAGAAGCACGCGGTGCATGCTGGGATAGTTGTCAGAACACTGGTTTGTAATCTATTAATGAAGTTTGACTGACCTATCTACCTACCGACCGTCTAGAATCAGGTCGTCTGCAGGTCATTTAGCACCGCGTTCTCCACCAACATGCTGTGCGCGAACGGAGAAGGGTGACCATCGTCCGGCCACGCCCCGGCCCAGTCGTGGAAGGCTCTCCTCCCGACAGGAGTCGGACTGTTTTGTTGACATTCCTTTTAGTGCAGCTCCATCTAGTGGATGCATAACGTAACTCCAGCCTCTACTGTAGCATCTATTCTATGCACCTCATAATGCGGTGCGCCTGATGTATGAAAAAAGTTTTTAAAATAGGCCATTCATTGAAGGTGCGCCTTATAGTGCGGAAAATACGGTATATAAAAAAAAGAAACTTAAATTAATGGTTTTATTTTAAAGCAGAAAGGTGTTTCATTGTCGTTGCCCTCACCAGCAGAATCGTGAAGTTCTCCAGCACGCTGTTCATCATGTATTTCTCCGGAAGGTGCTTCAGCTTGTGGATGAAGTTGATCATGTATTCACACATGGGAGAGCGACTGATTCTGTAGACGAACCGTCCATTTTCAAACCTGGCATGCTCCGTCTGTTGGACAGCCGGGAGCGAACAGGGTTAGGGTGATTTCTCTTTGTTCATTTTACCTGTCACTTCCATATATGCTCTTCTGAATGGTGCTCATCAGCCCCAAATCGTTTGGGGAAAATCATCTGAACGCCTGCATTTCTAAAAGTTCCAATTGTGAACTTTAGTTTGGCCAATTAAAGAAAACATTTTCATAGAAGGTGTTAGGCTATGTTTAGATATTTGTAACATAAAAACTGGATGAAAACACAGGTGATGGTATGTTTACTGAGTGTGTATTATAAGAAAAACCTTGCATCAGCAAATTTAGGAAATGTTTCTTGGTTTATCTGAAAACAAAATTACCTGGACGAATAATATGTTATTGTTTTTTTTTTAATTCTATAACAGCTCATCACTCTGCCAACATGTCAAATTGGTATAAATCCCAAATAGCTTTGACCATTTCATTCACTTATCAGTAAAACTACAAAAATATGCTTTGAACTAGGATAATTACAAACCTTTAATCAAGTTTGATAAAAAAAATAAAAATAAAACAAAATTAATAAATACATCAACAGCATGTAAAAAAAAAAAAAAGTTGCGGTCCTACTCACCTCCACTTTCTCGACCACCTGCTTGCCGAAGGAGCAGACCTTTGTGGAGCAGGTGATGGTCATGCTCTCTGAGCTCTCGTACTGGCTGGTCACACCATAGAAAGCTGCAGACTCATCCTGCACGATGTAATTAAGATCCGCCTGAAGACAACACAGACCCCCGAAAAAAGATAAAACATTAGGATGTTGCAGGAATTCATCTAAAAACGACCTAGAAGATGATAAAATGCGACATCAGCACAGCTGCATTTCTAGGAGTAAGACAACAGTGCCCTCTGGTGGTAAAATGTCCCTGCATGTACTACCGGTCATTCAAATTAAATTTGGCAAAAGTTATATTTGGAGGAATTGATATAGTATTTTTTTATGTCATGGAAATTAGAAGAAAATTTTAAATTTTATAGCTCAGGTTTCAAGAGTTGATTTTTTTTTTTGTTTGTTTTTGTTTTTTGTTGTTGTTTTTACAGGTTTTGAGAAATGATTAAATGTTTAACAACACTTCCCAAGTGGGAAAACAAAAGGTTCCTTGCAGAAACTAAAGCACTATAACTTTAAGAGGCAACAAAAAATATTTTCAACCGAGACACTGAAGCTCAGCACTTTTTAAGACCCTGCGGAAACTTAGTTAATTTGTTTGTTCTGTCATACGAGTTCTGGTGAAGTTGTTGGCGTTAACGCGATATCTGTATTCATAGCTCTGTTACTAAAGAAGAAAAATGTTTAATCAGAGCATCGAGAACATGCTGTACCTGGATTACAGGTCGGGAGACGTGGGAAGGGTTTGTCCCTTTCTGTAATGAGTTCTCTAAGGAGCACTGAGCGTCTCCGAGCTGTGAGCAAACACACACAGATGCACAAACACCATATGCTACACCACCAACATTGTACAGCAGTCATCCACACACACACACCAAGATCAAACTGAGCTCTGTTAAAGCAGCAGATTATCAGAAACATGCTCCATTGTGGTAGATCTGAGAGCTTTTTAATTAAATTCAGAGAGGAGGCTCTCGACATAATGCACAAACTCGCTCTTTGTTTGAGTATATCTCATCAGTTCTGCTCTTATTGTACACCGAGTCCACTTCACTACTCTGCAGGTTTCTGCCCTCCTGTCTATGAATTCTGCTGACCGACAGCTTTGCCGTCCATGCACAGAAGGGATTCTCCAGTCAAAGTTTTCTAGCAGCAGCCAGGAAGATGGAGGCTGTTTGCTTTGAATTCGTCTCTGACAAGTGACGTAGTAATCGGTTTTTGTGCCTGTTGCTGAGGTTTTACCAAAAAAAAAAAAAAAAAACAAGCAATAAAACTGAGAATATTGAAAGAAATTAACTGCTAGGTATTTATTGCCTTTTTAAGTTAAAGCAAAACGACATTTTCCAAAAGCAAACAGGGCTGTCATCATTTCTAAATACTATCCTCTAAAAGTTTTGTTTTCCATGCAACTCAGATATGTGCTGAGGTTTGAACTAATGATGTTGCCATGGCATTTCATTGGCCTGTGGAAATGTTTCAACACTGAGAGCAAGTGATATAGATTACCATAGCAACAGGTTGATGTTTTCTTTATATCTATGTCACTGCCACAAACTGGATTGGAGCAGTTTTTGATTTTCTTTTCTGATTTCTCTTTAGGATTTTGATTATTACTTTTTAAATTGAGTCAAGTTTTTTGGAAAATTATTTAATTTAGGACAACGTAGGGAGTTTTATCAGGCTAATTCCCACATTCAGAATGGTGATGCTTTTCAGTTTTCTTGTACATCTAATCAGCCATATTGGGATCCTTTTAGTATAATTTCAATGTTCTGGAGTTGATCATTTTCTTTGTAATGAAAAATAAAACTCAGTACATAATGTCAAAGAAATAATCTGATTGGACAGCTGTGGCGGTGATGAGCTACCATCACTGTGACGGTGATGGTGCGCGTGACTGGGAAAAGTTGAAGGTAAGTTTTTGTTAGGAAACGACTCATTTCAAACGGTTCAGTTTGATAGTTGCCTATACGACCATTATTATAAAACCAAAATAAATGGCTTAGTTATTTATTTTTTTATCAAACCATTAAACAACCCATTATTTATAAATCGCCCTTGTAAAAAATAAAATGCGTTTTAACAGGTGAAGCTAATTTCTGCCAAAGCCGGTGAGTGTGGCTCAGACTCGATGCGATTCAGTTGTATACATACACTACAACAAACACACCTGAATCAGATGAATGGCTCATTACCAGGCCTCTGTGGAGCTGAATGATGTGCTGATGAAGACATTCAGCCATTCGACTCAGGTGTGTTGGAGAAGGGATGCATGTAAAAGTTGCAGGACGGAAACTCTGGAGGACTGGACTTAGGCGCCTCCACGGTAACGTGAAAAAAGACAAAAACTCATGATTTATTCAAATGATCCACACTCACCAGCTCCCCCCCTGATTACGTGACATAAGCATCGTTCCTGAGACTTCAGTCTCAGACGTTGTGTTGGAGTCGAATTGAGACTTTGAAGCACGAGTCTATATAAAGTCTAAAGTTTGTTTTTGTGAATTAAGTGTAATGCAAGCCCACGTTACCCCGATTAGTCTCGTTAGTATCTAGAACAATTTGATGTTGTTTCCAAAAAAATGACACTGCTATTCACATCTTATGTATGGACAATGAACGCAGTAAATTCTTCATATGGTTAAATTGATGCACCTAGAAACAACATCACAGTTGAAATACAGTAAATCCACCCTAACGTATAGATTTATGTTGCCGTTCAGTGACTTAAAGTGCAATACCTCTGACAGTCCATAGGGGGTAGCTACAATAGACTCCCATTCTCTTTCATAAAACGCTGAATCAATAGATGTTCCCCATGAGCTAGTATGGCTTCATTAGCTGAACTCACTCCTTATAATTGGTGTGCTGGTGGCAAGCAGTGTTAAACTAGGGGATGACCTCATGGTGGCTGCTTAGTCTTTCAAACACCTTGATCTGTTTACTGCACTCATTGGATACCACAACGCCATTAATGAGCTCAGCAATCATTTGCTTCATCATCTGGTGCTAATTCTACATTAGATTTTGTTTTTAAAGTCTGAGCTGGGAGTGATTTCAGAGCGTTCTAGTTGCAAGTACTATTATCAATGCAAGCCTACAAAAAAATCGCCCAGTCTTGTGAGTTTTGACGTCACCCGCAACACGCAGAGTGTATGATCACAGCGGGGTGTAAGCAAGATGAAAGCATGGATCCACCCTACCAAATATTAATGGTTCAGACTGGTGATAGAGATGAGGGTGGATATTTTCTTGGCACACGTTGGGGCCCTCAGTGCAAATTCAGCATAGTTTAAACACCACAATCTTCTTCAGTTTTGTTGCTGAACTTGTGCATAAAATTGCACATATTCTCATGGCCACATCCAGTAGGGTAACGCACAATATCGCAGATTTTAATGCAAAACCCGCAACTGCACTTCATATCACAGCTTGTAAAACACAATCTTGGTAGGTATGTCTTGGTATTTACATTGTTGTAAATTTTACCCAGCTTGGAACCTATAAATAATAACTTAAGAGTAAAAGTGAAGCCATTGAACCTGGCCCTCAATATACACTGTCCTGCCTGTTCCAACACATCATGTCCATAGAGATAAATGACCTCGTTTGCTTATCAAGTTCCGAAGACGCAAGTTAATATCCCATCAAATTACAGCAGTTTTGCTGAGATGCATGCCCGCTCAGGAAGACTGATTGCTAAGTCAACAGCTTAATGCAGTCACCTGTCCACTGTCGCCAGATACTTGCTCAGGAGCAGAAAATGCAGCAAAGTCAATGACTTGGCAATCCACTGGATCTTCTCAGATACATCTTTGTTAATTAGGAAAATAGGATGAATGCATTATTACTGTGATGCAATCAATATCTAAATGGAATCTATGTAGCTGAATTTCATTATCTAAAGGTTTAGATATTGTTGGATTGACTGGTTATGTGTTCCGTCATAATCAGAGATTTCGTGACGTGCCTTTTGGATGACGTTTGTTGCAAACTGGCACTAAATACATAAACTGAAATAAACACAGCTAGAGTTCGTCTCAGTCTTAGATCTCATTAAGAAAGCCGAGGGTTATGTGTGCGTCCATGGAGTTTTGTAGCTGTTACAGAATTTAAGACTTTATTTCCTGCAGGAGAGAAAAGTACCTGGAATTTAAACAACTTGACCTTTTCTTACTTAGGCATAACTTTGTTATGCATCAAACACAATGACATTATCTTGTCTCAAGGTTCTGGGACTTCATTTGTTTTGCTAATATATATTGTACAATAAGAGCAATAACATATTTTCAGCCCAATCTTGAACGTCTACCTGTTCTTCCCTTCACTATTACAAAGTTAAGAAATGCTATGTATATGCTAATGTGGGGTCATGCGTTTTCTGATGGCGTATATAAAATATAAAGCCCGTCGGTTATTTCACTTGTTAAACTTGGTTTGCAGAAGGCAACCCGCTGAGTCACAGCTGTCACAGATGAGTTATTTTGAGGGCAAAATTCTTGAAAGTTCTATAAATTGGCCTGAAGCGTTTGGAGAAAGAACAACGAAGTGAGAAACATACTTTAAACACGCGCACACATACACACACACACACAGGAGAGGCAGAGCAACCTCTGAGTCAGGAGGTGAGCAGGTGTTCAAACAAAGCGACTGAGCTTTCATCAACCCACCACCTCTATATCCCAGGTGGAAAGACACAGCACACACAAGTACACCCACACACACACGCACGCACACACGCACACACACATACACACACACACACCTGGAAGTGCAGACAAAGACAACCCTGCATGGAAAAGTACAGAGCACTTTTACAGTGAAGGTAATTTGCACTTGGGCAATTTTTAAAAAATACTCATAGTACAGAAATATTTTATTTTTCAAAAATCAGATTATAAAGACAAATTAGCACATTTCTTTACCCAGAACTTGATAAGGTAGAACGCGTTCTGCGGGCCCTTGCTGAAAAGCTCCTTCAGACCTCCCTTCTTCTCGGGGAACTTGTCGTAGATTTGCCTGATGTCCACACACTCCAGCAGCGGGTCGCTGTAGCTCGGGTTGCTCTGGCTGATATGCACAAACAGGTGCTTGTTGTACTGCAAAGAGGGTATAGGTAAATCAAGAGTTGGAAACGTACATTTAACATCCACATCCATTGTGTCAATTTTCTCTGTAACATGTGAGTCACATCAGTCTGAATCTGAACATTTTAGCAATAAACATGTTTCAAGGTTCTGAATTTTACACATGTGGGGGATGATAAAGATGAAAACGTCTGGTAATGATGATCTGTTTGAAAACAAAAACTCGTGAACTAACAGTGAATTGGTCGGTGATCCAAACACAGAAGTTGCTCAAACCAAATTTAAAGCATCACTTCTAAGCCTCTTTACAAAGCCTCTTTACAAAGCCTCTTTACAAACTGATTAGTTTCCCGTCTAATCAGATGTTAGCACAATCTCACTCTTTAATTTGTTTTCCATGAAATTTCAGAGAAAAATGTATACTAATTAGTTCCTTGGATTATATTGAGCATATAAATTGCCCCTCCTCTGCATGTTGCTGTACAGTGTCAGTCAGCTGACTGAGAAGAAGACTAATCTACATTTCCCTCTATTTTAAGGAAGAGAGGAAAATCTGGTTTGGAAATATTTTCAGTGACAAAAAACACCAACAGCCAAGATGTGCAAAATAAAAGCAGTGCCACCCATTATTCTGATTAAAGGCACACTGTTAAAAATAACACAATTGACAAGCCCTGATGACTGCATCCTGCTGTGTTTTGTGTTAGAATGATCATTCTGACTCTGATCAAGAATGATCTGTTTTGTAAAATTTGAAGGCACGACAAGCGAATTTGAGTTTAAAAATCCAAGTTTTAAACTACGAATAAAAACCCGAGACATTTGTCAAACTAATAGAGGTTAGTTATGGATTTTCGTTCCACTGTGACGTGGTCTGCCTTTAAGGACGCTTCCAGCTCCGTCTATTTACAGTAGAATAAATCATGCGGGGAAGGTGACGCCGCTGCACAATAGAATCCATTTCAAAGCCATTGTAGAACATTTTTATGTACTGTCCAAACAGAAAGCAACAAGATGAATGCCAGCTGTCTGTGAGCCCAAGGTAGAAAAATGACAATGAGTCCCCGATGTGGCAAGATGACAGATAGGCTGAGCAGACGGAGAGATAGAGCTTTACAAAGGTTATTCATACAAGGAGACACACAAAGGGCTTTAATGCTGTTCTCTGCTGTAGGGTTATCTGTCATCTCTGTTTATAGGACAATAGGGAGTGCTTATTGTAGACTGCTGTCTCTGTCTGTGTGTGTGTGCGTGTGTGTGTGTGTGTATACTCACGGCTTCCTGATCCCTCTGTGTCTCTAAGAAAGATGAAAACTCCACCAGTCGTAGTTTGGTGGTGCCGATGGATCGCCCCTGCCATGCTGGCTCTCTGTGTGTTTGGGCTGCAGCAGCAGGCTCGTAGGCTGACCAAAAACGCACCAAAACACACAGTTACAAACCCAAATCAACGCCATCATGGCGCTGATAGTGTCAGAAAATATTTCTGAAAGTATCTTTTTGTTTTTTCCCGCTGCTGTGCTTAGCTACTTTTTTTTTTTTTTTTTTTTTACTGGATGGAGCCATTTAACCAGAAAGTGCACTGTTAAACTGATGTACTCTTTATTTTCCACACCATGTAGAAGCTGAAGATGATTGACTTGTATTTAAGATGGGAACTTTGAAAGCTGTTAATCTTAAAATGTGTTCACATTTGCATGAGTTGTTGATAAGATGTTTTTATTAATATTATTAATCTGGAGATCTTTACTGAAAAAAAAGACAGTCTGTTACATGACTGTGTTTTTGTGTTTAATGATGATTGAAATGCCTTGCTGCTGAAATGTGCTATACACATAAAATTTGATTTGATTTGATTTAAATGTTTGTATATCCTGTTGTGGTTGCTGAACTGCAGCGGTTGCCAAATCACACTTAAACATAATGTCGTGGGAACATTTAGGTTTATGTATAATGGTGGTGGAAATCTTTCTAATACAAGTTTTAAACATTAGTTGGGAGTCAAAAACAGTACGTAATTATTAAAATGAATTTGTTTGAGGGTTCTCCTGTCAACAGTTCATGAAAACAAATGTGAAATTAATTTAAAAATACCGCTACGTTAGGATTTGTAAATCGTTTAAAAATGTGTCAACATCTCATTTATGGTGAATAATGAAACAAATAGCCCAAATAAATGTTTTAATTTGGAAATTCTGGTTTAGGCGGCAATAATATGCTTAAATAAATTTAAAACAAATATATTACTTTTAAATAAATGTCCTAAGCGTAAGCGTAGCGCTCTTAAATTATGAGAAAAGTCAGTTTGACACCGTTTCCCTCTTTTTCGACCTCCTTTGCGAGACAAAGACGGTAGTTCAAGGGACCCATGTGCCTTGGCAGTCAAAGACCACCCTGCGGTGAGGAAACATCATAAATGGCAGGAGAGAGAGCTGACGGTCTGCTTTACAGAAAGAAGATAATTGTCCCATGGTCCCTCTCACCTGCGATTGTGGTGGTCCCTGCTGTCTGCACAGGGTAGGCCTGCTGGGAGAACGGCTTGATGCTGAGAGATTCAGAGAAACACACAAGAAAGCATTACACACACACAAAAAGACTGGAGGAAGAAGAGACACAGTGGGACCAGCCTTTTTGTACTTGCATTACACAAAAAAAAAAAGTTTTCTGTTCTCTGTCGTGTCTGAACCAAAGCAGGAGCGAAGAGGTCAAGAGCAGCTCCGCGTTCAATGAAAGCTGCACAGCCCCGATTGCTGCCATTCTCATCAGATCCAATAGTACGACAGGCAGTGAAATACTATGAGTTATATTAACAGACATTAAAGCAAGAGAAGGAAGCAGCAGGAGGCAGGCTTTAAAATTTCCACCTAATTTTAAACTCAACAGGTGGTCGTCAAGTTGGCATTGACTAGGTAATCAGTGTTTGCCAATATGATGGCAGACAGATTCAATGCATCAGCCGTGTGAATTAATCAAGTTAATTGTTTCTGAATCATAAGCTGGGACAATCATGCAGATACAGTCTGATTATAGATTCAGATGCATAATAAATGAAACTGAAGTCTTTGATGTTTTTTCCATCTCCAGAAAAAAGGCGCTCTTCTCCATATCTTCAAAATCACATTGATGCCCTCAATACTATTTTGAGGGCATCAAAATAGTATTGATACTATTTTGTATTGATGAAAAAGAAAAAAAAAAATTAGAGACGTTGAAAGTAGCCCCAACTGAAAGATGTTGTTAGTGATGAGGAACTAAAGCCAAAATAATCTCCATCTCTGGTTAATTTTATATTTAAAGTAACATTTTAATTCTACCACTATTTTTTTCCTGACTGAAAATGCTATTAATATTTCAGAAGATATTTCAAAGATGAATCCTTACAGTATGGGATGAAAGTTGGGCAGCAATTAAAACTAGGCTTTAAGGCTCTAATAAAAAGCTATTTAGGAGAATGATATAAATACATTTCAGTATGCTATTGTTCAATCAACAAAACAAAAACCTAAATTATCTTTTTTATTTTTCAAACTTGACATACATTGTTCGGTTATCATCTTTAGAGATGCCTGTCAAAAATCCTATCAGAAAAAGAAAAAAAAAAAACACATTATTGAATTTTTTTTTTTATCTAAATCTGCCACACATATGAAGGTTGAAGGGTGAACGTATAGTCTGCTGACATTTGGGTGTTTGGATTTAGAAAAAGTGACATCACCAAACAGTAATATTATTGTCTCCTTAAAGCTGAAGCACTGTGAGTATGATGGCACCAATCAATGCAGCAATGGAAAATGACCTACAAACCTGAAGTACAGTTTTCTTGACATACATAAAGGTCACAGTAAATGTCTATGGGAAATTCTGTCAACATGCAGAGTATAAACCTGTTGCATTTACTGACACTTTTTTCAGTCTTAGATAATGAAGGCTAACAGTTCTTGTTTAGATTTTTAGCCTCTGCTGCCTCCTTCCTATTTACCTCTGTTCCATTTTTTTGCCTTCATTCTGCCAAGCTGATTTTGTGGAAAAAAAAAATAAATAAATAAAACTACATGATCGAATAAAATAGATATAGTATTTGTTAACAAAATATTAATACATTTTTTTTCTTTCTTTTTCTTTAATTAATTTGCATCAAGTGAAATTTGAGAACCCGAAAACATGAGGATTTCCTGGAAGGACCAATGAGCAGCTGAATTTACAGCAATGAGTTAGATAAGAACGCATTAGAAATGTGACTCACTCTTCTGTGGTGGAGCTGGACTGCCCTCCTGGAATCATCCCCTGCCACAGCTGAAAATAAATTCACATATTAATGTACCACACGGTGAATGCAAACTACAAATGCAAAGCAATGTGCTCGTTCCTCTGTGTAACCGGCACCCGTAACTACGCATGTGTGGCTAATAGATTATTCAGACAAACTGCTTTATTGTTATCCCCGTTCCCGGCCACGTATTTATTTGTTGAGGACAAACGCAAGCGTGTCTCTGTGCAACCGCGCGCGCGTTGTACCTGAGCGTTGCCGGGGAAGCTGGCTCGCACTATTCCAGGCAGCAGCTTGCTGTGTATGGCGGTGGCCGAGACGATCTGAGCCGAGGACATGGACGAGATGCTTTGCAGAGCTTTCTCCTTGGCATTCTGGTCCTGCACGCAAACACAGACATCAACGCAATCGTTATTGTGAGCGTGCATCGCGCTCTGAACTGAATGGCTGCATAGTGTGGGGGAATATATTCAGCAAAAATGTAAGTTCCACAAACAGAAAAAAAGGTTGCAACAATCATAAATTGTGCAGTGAAGCTTAATGCAACACAGTAAAAGCAGCTGTTGGCGCAAACAGTAACGAAAAGCATATCAGATATTTAACCTTAGGGTAAAAGCAGCATGGAACACAAAACAGCTGAATGAAACAGAATTAGAGGCACTGTGATAGCTGGAGAATCACTAATTGGCAGCTTCACTCAAGTTAATTGGCACAGAGAGAAATCTCCCCTCCTGGGAGATATAATAATATTACAGAAGGTGCTGAGATAGGAATCATGCTGGATTTTCATGTTAAATACCAAGATCCAGATGCCGATCTTTGATTTTTTTGGTTCCAAATAATACAAAAAAAACAACAAAAAAAAAACATTTAATATGAAAGTTTTAAGAACTTATAGTTAAGTGGTAAGTCCTGAATTTTCTAATTATCACTCATTTGATGATAAAAGCAGGTTATTTTAAGGAAATAAAACAGTAATTTGACAAGCAAATTTCCTTCGCTGAAAAACAAATAATTGCTTTGTGTTATTTATTCCTTTAATGAATCTTCATGAATTCATTTATGAGTGGAATTTAAGTTGGACTTTTTTTTACCCATTTTATTGGAGACAGTGAAGCTCAATTGTGAAAAGTTTTACATGGGTCTTAGATAACTTTACAATTGTGACTGTTTCAACCCTCCAATAACTGGTCACAGTGAAGAGGATCAAATTGACATAAAAGTGTAAATAAATATATTTTTATTTTAAGTTTGAGTGTACAAAGACAACAACTGACTCCACGATGCATGTGATAATCTGTTTTTGCAAAAGGGATAAGGTAAACAAATCAGCTTTTAAGTTTCTTCTGGTTTATTGGCATGTTTTCTTTGTGTGTGTTTTTTTTTTAACAGTTCTGGGTCATAACTTAATCCAGCTTAAAAAAAAAAAAAGAAAAAAGAAAAACTGTTTCATAAGCAAAACGTAACCCTATAACATGATGCTGCCACTACCATGTTTCACTGAGGGTATAGTAGTGTACGTTATTCCAAACTCATCTAATAGAATTGGGTCCAAATGTTTGTTTGGTTTAACTAGACCATAATACATTTTTCCACAAAATCATTAAAGATTTTAGCCTGGCCTGCATGTTTTTTTGTTGTTGTTTTTTTTAAAGAAAGCTTCTACCTCACAAGCCAATTTTGTATACAGACGACACACTAGATTGTTGTAGATCACATAGAGTAATCACCACAAATCCCTACAGCTACTGGCTGCCTCCCCGACCACTTTATGTTTTCACTTTTCACAAAGGTTGCAAAATTCTCCCTTTTTGTAACATCACCAACATTCCATATTTTCTCAGCTTATTGATAGTGGTCTTTGCTGTACAGTAACATATATAACGCTTTAGGGTTTAGAGCGAGTGTGTAGACTTTTAAAATCCAACGTCAAGTCAAGACACATTTACTCTCGCTTTTAATAAGCCTTCCATCATTCATTTTATGACGGCAAACATCAGCTCAGAGTTTCCGGCTAGACGACTTCTCGGAAAACAAGCTCCCCTTTCGTTGCTTTAAATAAAGTTAATTACAGTCAATGACAAGAAGGAAAGAAGGACAAGACACGCAGGGTAAGAGATTAATAGACTTAAGAGGTGGAGATGGTAAGAAGAGGGGAGGAGAGAGAATAGGAAGAACTGAATGAATGTAAGGAAAGAGAAGAATGGCAGGAAGAGGAGGAGGAGAAAACCCAAACAGGGGGTAATTAGACACCTAGGATACTGGAGTCACTGAGACAGGCATCCTTCCAGTCACAGTGAGGGACAAACACTGAATTTAGATTGTTCTTGCTTATTAGGGGAAAAGAAAGCTATCTGGGTTTGGTGGCTTTTCATCCTGCTCTTCCAATGCAGCCATCAGGACTGATCTTTACATATCAGCTGTTTTTCTTCCAAACAAGCAGGACTTGCAAAACAACACTTACTGCGTGATAAGAGACACTGAACAGGAAATAAATTATCGAACAAGAAAGTTAACGTTGCAGATTCCCATCAGCCTCCCCCATACCTTTAGTTTGGACTGAAACTCCCTGGATTTTCTTCTGGCCAAGACCTGGATGTGACTGGATACCTGGCAAGGAGAGAAGGAGAGGAGAGGAGGAAGGGAGGGTGGAGGGTGGAAAAGAGGAGGAAAGACCAAACAGAGAGTTGCCATGGTTATGAAAGGACTGTTGCTATACTAGAAGTATACACACAGACACACACTTCACACAATGCACTCCCCTGAGAAGAGTGAATAGACCCATCTATGCACATCTTTTGAGAGGACAGAAAGACACCTGAGAACAGGGGCCAAGATCTAGACTGTACTGCCACGTTAGGTCCTGCCCAAAAATCTGCCAACAAACTGGGTTGTGTGTAAAAAGCAGTGGCACCGACATATAGGAATAACTAACAAAAATATGTTGTTTTATTTCTTCTGTAGCACAAAACCTGTAAACTTCACTTATCTGTACGAACAAACAAACTAGGTTCTACATTAGAAAATATGCTGCTAAGGTTTTACATAATGACCTTTTAATAGGAGGAATGTGGGGTTACCACAGCAATAACCATGTTTCTATGTCTTTCAACAATGTTCACAGTGAAAGTGAAACAGAGGAAACGTGCTAACTTTAGCCTAGCAGTTAAGCAGAATGTGTCTAAACAAAAGCCAGAGGAAGACACGAGTTAATTGATAACTTGTGTTGAGTCGGGCATATTTTTAGAAACAAAGAGGCTCTGGAGCAGAGACTCTTCTTATAGAGGCTGTGCTGAACAGTGAGTAGGCTGAACGGGGCACAATTCCTAATTTGTTCTTTTCTTTATAAGCCTGCATACCATAAAACCCAACTTAACTCTTACCTCTGTCAGATTTAGGTCTAATGTAATCTTTTAGTCTTAGCAACATGTTTAATGTTCTCGAAGGCCGGCAGCTCAGACAAGGGTATACCTAACATTAATAAAAAAGTCATTTAAAATGTAAATAAAAACTTTTTTTTTCATTGAACACAAACCATTTTATTTTATTTTTTATCTTGTTTTAGTATTTAAAACAAATTATATGGTTGAAAACATTTATTTTAAATCTAAGCATACAAAGTAAGAATTGTATCTAGTCCTGATTTGTTAATGAAATCCTCTCCTGATCAACATGTTGCTTCTTCTAAAATTGTTTACAGAACTCTGGTGGATTTAATCAACTCTCACTGTCCAGATTCAACCTTGTGATCTACGTGAAACTAATAGTTTGGCAAAAAAAATTAATAAAAAAAAAATAGTAAGACAGTAGCTGCCAAATTCTGAAGTTATGGGTTCTCAGAATATTAATTTCATTAATTAAACCAACAGGTGAGTTCACAGAGGTCACAATAAATTATTTATTCAAGTTATTTATCTAAGAAGTGTTTTCTAAATTCTGACATGCCATGGTTGTAAACTGGAGAGATATAAAATAATGCTTTAAATTTTCTGTAATTTTCCCTCTTTCCTTGACCATTCTGCTTTCTATGCCCTTGTTTCAATTGGTTTGGCATCATCATCACATAGTGGACGTTCTCTACAACATCCTGTCACACTCTCTGCAGACAGAATGATTTGACTGAACACGCACTCCCATAGTTACCTGTTTCCTTGTCCGCGTCTTGCCAGTTCGGAGTTTGATGTATCTGGCTATCAGCTCGTTTCGCCCTGGAGGAGGAAGGAGACAGAAAGCACACTACTAAAACAC